>NC_090180.1:41033313-41070813 GCF_024679245.1 Pseudorasbora parva | reverse complement strand
GTGGTCACATACATGCACTAAACAACATTTCTATTAATTTCTCACTGAATTATGCTGATCTGAAGAGCTGTTTCTCTGAAGAGTGATCTATGACTCTGTTTCCGTCCAGCTTCATGTCACTTATGATCTCAGAGCTTTCTCATTCGCTGTAGAGCTGTCAATCATCTTACGTGACTCGACGTGACAATACTCCTGCGCCGTCTGGTGACGCTGTTCTGCACACTTTCTCATTCTCATCTCTCTACTGTAAACATTGGCAACTCCTGAAACACGGAGCTATTAAACGTTGCTAATGCTAACCAGGTGTAGCGATTAGCTCCATATAAAATGCTAAATATAACATTTGAACATCACTGAATCCCACAGTATGTCGCGATCGAAAGTAAATACAAACACTCGCTGGTTGTTTAAAGGGAGTTTGGAGTTAAAATATAATTTTGATCTTTAATTTTGCATTATGTAGCTTGATGCTAACTGTAGCTGTCACGCCAGGAGCTATATTTTATTTCACATAAGGTAGCAACAGCATACTTTTTTTTCGTTGTCTGGTTGTCAAACGACTTCAGATAGTAGGTTTTAATGTAAACTGGAATGAATGTGGAATTGATGGCCAATCCAGAATGCCTGAATAGGTTATTACGCTTCAATATAAATAAATCACCTCTGGTGATTTGTAATAATTGCAGAGAATTTCTGTGATCTTAATCCCGTGCGAATCGGCCATGTCTGTAATTTGTAAAGTAAAAATTCCCCCGCAAATTGCCTACCATATTTCGCCGAACACGAGGTCCTGTGACAATAGTAGCTAGTCCCGTGCAAATTGACATCTCTGAGATTTGGCCAGGATTAGGCGGATCGTATATCATTTTTTCAAGTTTTCTTTCTTTCTGTGAGCATTTCTATCTTTATCTTTCACAAAGAATAAGGTCTGCATTCATAATGCGCACATTTATGAATTCCCGTGCAGCCGCGCCCGCACGGATTATACTTTCACTTTAGAATGAGTATCAATTTGGGAGTAAACTGATTGAATGGTGTGTTTAATATTAACATCAATACTGTTCTTAATGAAAAACATAACAGAACAGTACAGTACAATGACAAGCTTGTTTAAATAGGCGCTTTTACATTTAGTTTTGAAACTGAATCTTCCGCCGTATATTGTCAGCTTCTCACTCGTAATAAATGAAATCTGAATCCTGCCGCTGGTCTGAGCTCAGTTCATGATGTCTGTTCGCTAACTGAACAAAATTATGTTCATTTATTACTATAAAATAATCAAATTGATATCGATGCCTGTTTATGATTTCATACAGCTATAGCTATAACGAAGTCATGACATCAAATCCGGAACAATCACAGGCTTTGCTTATCCCGTGCGAATGCGCCACGCAAAACTCAGACGTGGGGGAGTAATTTCTAAATCACAGAGGTCCCTAGATAATACTAATCCCGTGCGAATAGTGCTATAGTCTTACAATATGCTTCATAAAATGCATGATTTTAGAGATTTCATCCTCAGATTTGAAATGAAGCATGGCCACACTCGTGGTTTCACATTAGTTGTGGTTAGTTGTTATACTAGAAGTCACATCATATTTAAAAATATGTACATACACATACATTTAAAAATATATTTTAATATTTTTATTTTTGTTTTAATGTTTGAGCCTATATATCTTCATATTTAAAACAGTAATCTGAATCTTGAATTGTAAACTCTTAAGCGTTGGATTTCTAGATATATGTAACTTATGTGTCTACTCATAAAGACTTGCTAGCACCAGCCCTTTTATATGGGGTATGTCAAAATGCCTCATTTGCCCAAATGGGGGGTGACAGGTAAGGGGTTATATGAAAAATTAAAAGATTCCTCTCTTTCCGTTCGCAGATTCCGCAAATTTTGCAGATAGCGAATCCACCATGGTGCAAGCGCAAATGCCTTTTAAAGAGAATGGGAGATGAGACACAACCATTACTCATCAAGACATTTATCCCGTCGTTAAACTAGCAAAAGTGGATTCGGACACACCCTAAATGCACTTGCGCCGTGCACTCAGATCGTTAAAATAAAGTCCTAAGTATGTTTACAAGCTGTGCAATTCGTCAAATTTGATCAAATAAATACATTAAAAAGATTTAAAAGATTACATTTGAACTAAATCCATAACATGACCCCATGGTGGGAACCCCTAAAAGGTTCTATAAAGTGCTTGACAGAGCATTTTTTTCAAAAAATGGCAAACGATTCTTCTCAACCTCATGATGGAAAGTAAACGGAAAGAGAGCGTCTTGTATCGTGTGACATCAGTGAGTATAGTAACTCACCATCAAAGCTCTTGTACTGGCCATTGAGAGAGGCCTGTAAGGTGCGTCCAGACTCCTTCACCTGTGTCTCAAACTCTCGCCTGCTCAGGTTAAGGAGGTTCTCCTCCATTACAGACGTGCAGCAGGTGTAACCCTGAGGACAGACCCGTAGGTGCTCACCTAAAAAGAGAGACACAATTAACAACGTTAGGACCGTCAGTAGAAATGCATGTAACTTTCTCCATCAACTCAATTATTCATGCATGCATCCTTTCATGGGATGTGCTGGAGTAGACTTTACAGAGTGCTTCACTCTTGCATTGTCAATACAAGATCTTGACCAAAACCTGATACACCTTTTGATGGATGCTTTATAGTGTTAGTGAACTTCACGATACAAACAATAAATCTCTTTAGAAATATACACTTCAAAATGTGTGTGACAAAAAATGCGACTGACAACTGAACATCACAGTACAGTTATATAATGGAGTACAAATGATTTTTAATGGGGGGGGGGGGGGGTAGTAATTGAAACAGCAATTGAAAGTTTCCACCCAATCGACTGGTGTTCATCCCAGTGTTTGATTAAATATTGTACTATAGAAGTGATGACACGGTCAGTCGATATTAAAACTGCTCTTTCCACTTTTCAGTGTTTTTTCTTAGCATGACAAATGCATTTTTATTAACAGTTTGCAGCTCAGTGTTGCAAAAAAATATGTACATAAATGTAATTATTATTACCAGTTATGTATTACAATTATTATTAACAACAATAAAACAAATAGCATTATTATATTGGTATTTGTGTTATTTGATGATAAATAATAAATGATTGCTTTACTTTATTAACCTCTCACGGCGGATCAGTCAAAAGCTTGTATTGCAGACCTTTCATTAGTACTCTGTTGTTTTATCATTTTATCAAAACCCCAAGACTCTTATATATTGCCATCTTGGGCCATAAAGGTGTGTGTATTTGTGTGTTAGTGTCGTGTGTCTATCTTGTGTGGTGTGTCAGTGTCATAAGGCAACACTTTCAAAAAAAAAAAAGTAACAAAGGTTGTCACTGAGACGGTATCTTTTCAAAAGGTACACCTTTGTACCTAAAGAGTGCATATTAGTCTCTCACAGGTACATATTAGAACCTTTTTGAAGGATACCATCCCAGTGACAGCTTTTGTACCTTTTTTTCTGAGCGTGTACCTGTGACTTGTGTGTCTGAGCACTCGTGTGTTTGACAGCGGGCGAGAGTACACACTGTCAGAGACAGGATTCTTTCTCTAAAGAGCTGGGCTGTCAGCCATTTCTATCCTGAGCCTATTCTTCAATCCAAGGGCAGAGGAAGAGAGAGGGAGAGACTCCAGCAGCACAGTTCATTTCCCACTCTCACATATAAAAGCACACTGCAAACAGATGGAATTTAATGCGCTCTTATCTGAGCTTAATGTTACTGCTCAAGAAGGTTTACAGGCCCTTGAACAGCATAACACTTGATTAAACCCACACAACTAATGTGCTTGGCCTTCAACATCCAGTGCAACACAATGAAAACGGAAACCAAGGAAACGGACAAAATGTGTCGCTGTGAACATGGTTGGTTATGAGATTAATAGGGATGTGATTCATTGTCATTTACTGTGTGAGGCTGTGGACAGATGACACTGGGTTCAGCAGTCAGAAAGAAAGAAAGAAAGAAAGAAAGAAAGAAAGAAAGAAAGAAAGAAAGAAAGAAAGAAAGAAAGAAAGAAAGAAAGAAAGAAAGAAAGAAAGAAAGAAAGAAAGAAAGAAAGAAAGAAAGAAAGAAAGAAAGAAAGAAAGAAAGAAAGAAAGAAAGAAAGAAAGAAAGAATATATTAGTTGATTAAAAGTTTATTTTATGAATTGTTACACTATGTAACGGAGGCCAGCTAGTAGAAGTTGCTGTGTGAGTAAACCTCACTCCTCTGACCTCAAGAGATGCTCTAGCGATTGACACTAGAGGTTGCAGCCTTTAGCCTCCTTGTTAAAGCGTCCGACTTTCATGTCGGCAGACCCGGGTTCGAGTCCCGGTCCGAACAGAAGGGGTTACATTGGTGCCTTGACCCGGATGGGAGTGAGGTTTAGGCGGGTGAGTGTAACGGAGGCCAGCTAGTAGAAGTTGCTGTGCGAGTAAACCTCACTCCTCTGACCTCAAGAGACGCTCTAGCGACTGACGTTAGAGGTTGCAGCCTTTAGCCTCCTAGTTAGAGCGTCCGACTCTCATGCCGGCGGACCCGGATTCGAGTGCCGGTCCGAACAGAAGGGGTTACAACTACATTTATGTAATATAAACTCAAACTGAGCTAATCATTATTATTTATCCTTTAATACTTATTTGACCACTGACAGGTGAAGTGAAGGTGAAAAAACACTATTGATCTCTTCCTCCCGGCACCTGTTAGTGGGTGTGATATATTAGGCAGCAAGTGATCATTTTGCCCTCAAAGTTGATGTGTTAGAAGTAGGAAAAATGGGAAAGTTCAAGGATTTGATCGAGTTTGACAAAGGCCAAATTGTAATGGCTAGACGACTGGGTCAGAGCATCTCCAAATCTTCAGCTCTTGTGGGGTGTTCCCGGTCTGCAGTGGTCAGTATCTATCAAAAGTGGTCCAAGGAAGGAACAGTGATGAACCAGTGACAGGGTCATTGGCGGCCAAGGCTTATTGATGCACGTGGGAAACGAAAACTGGTCTGTGTGGTCCGATCAAACAGATGAGCTCAAATTGCTCAAGAAGTTAATGGTGGTTCTGATAAAGGTGTCAGGATACACAGTGCATCTCAGTTTGTTAGAGAACTGGACCACAGAGCAATGGAAGAAGTTGGCCTGGTCTGATAAATCACGTTTTCTTTTACATCATGTGGATGGCCAGGTGCGTGTGTGGCGCTTACCTGGGGAACACATGGCACCAGGATGAACTATGGGCAGAAGACAAGCCGGCCGAGGCAGTGTAATGCTTTGGGCAATGTTCTGCTGGGAAACCTTGGGTCCTGCCATCCATGTGGATGTTACTTTGACATGTACCACCTACCTATGCATTGTTGCAGACCATATACACACTTTCATGGAAACGGTATTCCCTGGTGGCTGTGGCCTCTTTCAGCAGGATAATGCGCCCTGCCACAAAGCAAAAGTGGTTCAGGAATGGTTTGAGGAGCACAACAACGAGTTTGAGGTGTTGACTTGGCCTCCATATTCCCCAGATCTCAATCCAATCGAGCTTCTGTGGGATGTGCTGAACAAACAAGTCCGATCCATGGAGGCCCCACCTCACAACTTACAGGACTTGAATGATCTGCTGCTAACATCTTGGTGCCAGATTCCACAGCACACCTTCAGGGGTCTAGTGGAGTCCTTTTCTTAGTGGATAAGGGCTATTTTGGCAGCAAAATTGGGACCAACATATTAGGAAGGTGGTCATAATGTTATATCTGGTCGGTGTATATATCACAAAGTTGCCAAGCAATTGGTTGTGATCTTTTGGAGGCTAATATTCAGTGTTTTTGGCCGTAACAACCCAGTTCGATTCTAACTCATGGTGTGCTTGCTAAATTACCCCTCAGAGATCAATAAATCACATCTCTCTGTAAAATGAGCTGAGCTGGATTGGAGTTCTGTTCCTCCTCGATAAATTAGAGTTAATATAAAATAGATTACTCTGTAGGTAAAACTGGAAACATATAAACATCTTGTGGACATCTTCTGGTTTCTGCCTAGCACAAACTAAACAGCAAGTGAGGGAGAGAGAGCGCCTTATTTGACCCCTAATAAAAGCATTTTAAATAGTAAATTAAGGCAGTTTTTTCCCTCTAAGGTCCCACATGACCCACTAACACTCACATACACAGTAAGATTGGAGATGGAAGAAGGACCAATTCACAGACCATTAACTTATCAGGGAACTCTAGGGAGGAAAACTCCTATTAGGATCCAATTAGACTAAAGAATGAAAATCCAAAAAAAGAGAATCCATGTGTGTGTGTGTGTGTGCGTGTGTGTGTGTCTGTTTACTAGGGAGCGGAAGGAAATGTTCACTTTAATCTGTTCAGCTCAAAAGCAGTTACACAGATAATGCATCAAATTAGCACACACAGTCTGCAGCCTTTATAAGTAGCAGTATAGCATCACCACATTCAGAAGGAAGTGATTATGGATATCTATCTAAAGACATTTAATATGACATTCCCAGAATGCATTTCCTGTTTGCCTTTTTTGGCATGTGAATGTACACTACCATTCAGAAGTTTGAGGTTGGACATATTTTGAAAGAAGTCTCTTCAACAAGGCTGCATTTATTTGATCAAAAATATAGGTAATTGCAAGCCATTGTAAAAGTAATTGTGAATTTGTATTATTTGTATTATTTTTTAAAGTAATTTATTCCTTTGATTACTATAGTGTCACATGATCCTTCAGAAATCATACTAATATGCTGATCTGCTGTAGTGATGTGTCGTTCATGAACGATTCGTTAATTTTGAACGAATCTTTAATATGACTCGGGACTACCGAGTTGTCTCAGAGAGTGATTAGTTCATTTTGTGTTGACCACGCATGCGCATTACGCAACATATGGGCTCTGAATCAGTTCTGAATCTCCGAGTCTTTCGTTCTTCCTGTCAGTCCCATTGAGTCTATGCTGTCAGTAACGGAAACAGAAAGGATTAGTTCTTATGAGTCTTTCGGGTTTGAGTCTCAGTAATAGTCTAGTTGAATTTGTGATGTTAGACTTGAATAGTCAATATATTTCCCATATTTGTATGTCTAATATTAACTGAGAATTATATAAAAAATAAAAATAACTACATGCTTGTTACTAAAAAGGTTGTGAACTAGTGTTTAATACGGTGACAAGTCACGTGACAAAAGAACGAACGACTAAAACCTGAGACTCAAAAGAACTAATCTTTTCTGTTTCCGTTACTGACAGCATAGACTAACAGGAAGAACGAAAGACTCAAACCCAAAAGACTCGTAAGAACTAATCATTTTTGTTTCACTTATTTTTGCATCGCGGAACGTTTTTCAATGAATGAGTTTCGACGGACCGATTATATTGGAACACCAACTAGCGTTCACGAGTCACGACGGTCACGACCTATGGTCACGACAACAACAAACCAGTGTGAACATTTACGAAGAAGCTGATGAGACCGCTTTGCTTGGCCCCGTGGATAGGAAATGTTGTTTTAAAAAACGAAAGGATGGAAGCGTCGACAAGAGCATGGTTGTGTGGAAGCTATACAACAAGGAATTTGCGTATCACCGCAGCACATTGAGCCTCAAATGTCATAAATATGTTATTGCTACACTTAATGACAAACATTGCACTGGTCTGCTGGACTGAAATAAATAAACAATATTTTGTTGATTAAGCTTATATATTTAGTCATTATTCAATGGTATACTAAAAATCCATGTGAAAAAATACTTACTGTTCTCAGGTCAAATATGTATATGCAATTAAAATGTGATTAATTTCCATTCATTAATCACAAATTCTAATTAATTTGATAAATTTTTTTAATCGAGTCCCGGCCCTAGTAATAATGATTGGCGAAACATTAATGCATTTAAGGGTTAAAAATGCATGAATGAGTTTCGGCTTGGTCAACTCAGCGTGCATTAAAAGTTTATGGCACGCTCAACTCAAATACTCGGGTATCAAAAAGTATCTTCATGCTCAATTTCCGACTAGGAAACTTGTTTATGATAATTACAATAAAATGAGAAGGTATGGGAAAAGTCATGGTTGAATGTAAATCTATCCCACTGCTGAGCTGTTAAACCTCATTTAAAGCTTTGCAGATTTTTACCACAAGACACTTAATCCCAAATTGCACTAGGGAGAAGAAAACTGTTAAAGACCGTAAAAGTAAACAATAAGTTGCTTTATGTCATGATCTATTATTTATGATTTTCAAAATAAACCTTAAAGGAACTGTATGTAAAAAAACGTATTTCATTTAATCATGAAATGGCCCTGATATGTCACTACACATTAAGAGATCATGTTCATTTCAAATACTTATATCACTGAAGGCAGTAGTCCGGTCAGGATATTGTCATTTAAAAGTTTTTTTTGCAGCCCTCAACTGATGTTGATGTTGACGTGTTGTGTTTTGGCCTGAAGCTCCGCCCTCCACCTATCTACCAATCACAAAGTCAGTAGTGTTTCGGCATCCGGGTTGCCATATCTGCTCTAGTTACCACAGCTACAAACGTTCCTGCTGATCCTGCAGCCTATCTGGCAACCTCGAGTCAGGGGGAGGAGGAGAGGGGATAGTGATTGCAGTATCACATGCAGTAAAACATGCACATCACTCCTATACGCAGGGTAAAATCTTGACCTATTAAGCACATGACTTCATATGTTACTGTAATCCCTTTCACCTTCACCAGCCATCCAAACACGTATTTTACATTAAACACAATTATTATCCTTTATTTCCGTAACGGTGTACTGCAGGCTAGCAATTAGCCTATCAACACATTGTTACTGCAATTACAAGGCAGAGAAGCAAGCAGGCGTTGTCCACTTTTCTGTTTCTAAATGTAAAGCGAGTTGTTTTCAATCTACAAGGGAGACATGTTAGCAACTAATTCCAGCACATTTTTTAGCAGAGATTGCTGGGGTAGTATGATTAATGCTAAGGTCACTGCATGCAAGATAAAAGTGTGTGTGAAAAAGGAGATGACATTCATTAACATGTCAAACTTCCCAGTTGTTCCTCACATAAAGACGAGTGTGAGTAGCAGCAGGGACAGCAGTGATTTGATACGAAACATTTAACACGCCAGCTCTTCACCACCCAATCAATACAACACAAGAGCCCTCTTACTAAAACACAATCTCTTTTCTGAGGTATTTGATAAACGAGTTTACCAGTGGCGTGCATGTCTCCTAACGATCCACTGCAAACGGCTACAATTGTGAAGCGGTGTGTCTTGCATTAATGAGAGCATTTGAATTCTGGGATAGATTATAGCATCACTCATTCACATTGTAGGAGCTACTGACACTGTAACAAACCCTTACACAGAAGCTGTGTCATGGTAAAATGGTGGTTACAATTGAAAATACCGTTTTTAATTGTAATATAGGCTATTTTAAAAGAATACGCCGACTTTTTGGGACTTTGTAGCTTATTCGCCGTATCCCCCAGAGTTATGGTAGTCCATACATACGATTCGCATCTCCGTTTGTGCCATAACTCTGTCTGACGCACCCACCGCTAGCCTAGCTTAGCACAAAGACTGGAGCTAAATGGCTGCACCTAGCCTACTGCTCAATGAGTGACAAAATAATGCCAACATTTTCTTTTTTACATGCTGTGATGTTTATAGTTACATCGTGTACTAGGCCAAAGGAAAACGAAAAGTTGCGATTTTCTAAACCGATATACTGTATGGCTATGAAATATTCTCTCATTCCTGCATAATAATCATGGAACTTTGCACCATGGTGCAGTAGGGTTGTGCCGATGGCTGTGCGACATCACGATGGAGAAACACCATCGTGATGCCACGCCCCCGCCCCGCTGCGAGTCGACACCAGAGTTTGTGAGCGGAGTGGAGCGGCGGCAATTTCCCCTCCACGCTCTTTCTAAGCATTCAAGAATCCCTCCGCTCCAGCTCCGCTCCGGGTTCACCATCTCCCTCTCCTCGCTCACTGATATCAGAAACACTGCTCCGTCTTCGCTCCGAAGTAATTTGCGGCTAATAACTGCTAAAGTATTTTAGTAAGCTCTGAAATATCACTATAAAGTTCGGTTTATAACCTGCATTAACTGAAAAAAATTATAAAAAAATAAACAATAGGAGATTAAGAGCCTAGTTTCAACGTGGTTTATTGGAACATTTGTGTGCATTTTCCCCCCACTATGCCAAACTGGCTTTATCAAAAGTTAAATATCATTGATGCTTTTTGCAGTGCAAATTTGTTTGGAAGTTTGGAAAGATGAACGTTTTCATCCGTTATTTTATCTACGGATCAATACAGATTTCTGCTCATTCAAAATCATATAAGTAAGGGATAATGTACACCCAGCCGGTTGTTATCGCAGAATAAACCCCGACAGAGTGATCAGGACTTGGCCAGGACTTGGTCTTGGCCAGGACTTGGTCTTGCATCACTCTGAAGGGGTTTATTCTGCGATAAAAACTGGCTGGGTGTACATTATCCCGCTTATTACACGGCTACTAGTCTCAAATAATAATTATTAGACACAAAATATTGTCTCGAGATTAAATATTTTATTAGCTCTTACGCAAAGCTTCCGCGAAGGAAAACAGTTCCAACCTGCTTTAAGCCTTTATCTATTGCTGAAGATTTGCCATTTGCCCTTGCTAAATGTTGAAAATTAATGCTGAAAGGGTTAGTTCACCCAAAAATGAAACCAAGCCAATGATTTACTCACCCTCAAGTTATCGTAGGTGTATATGACATTCTTCTTTCAGACAAATACAATCGGAGTTATATTTAAAAAGTCCAGGCTAACGTTAATCCAAGCAGTTGTTGTAGTTTGAAGTCCATAAAATATGCAGCTGTCCGTCAAATAACGTGCTCCACACGACTCCGATGGGTTAATAGAGCCTTCTGATTCGAATCGATGCGTTTGTGTAAGAAAAATATCTATATTAAAAACGTTATAAAGGAAACCTGCCTTGAAGTCTTCCATTGTAACCCACGGCTGCTTAAGCCACAAGATGGCGCCAGCGTTAAGCATAGAAGTAGTACCGGTCAAGATAACTCGTAGTACCCGTATGAGCGGGTGTTATCTGGAAATAACATACCGCTGGAATGCGCGATTGACCAATCAGAATCAAGTATTTCACAGAGCCGTGTAATAATAGAATATAATAACTGTAGGCTACTGGCTACTGATAACTGTATGCAGGTAGCACTACAAGATGTTTTTGAATGCATTTAAGAGAACGATTAATTCGTGTGTGAATAAGTGCTACCTGTTTAAAATGTGCTTTCACCCGAACATATTCAGTATGAGGTAAAAAAGAAAAAAGAATCCCTTAAACTTTACCATCCCGCTCATGCCCATCGCCGTGATCATCTGTATCAAGCTGGTTATTTACCGTGAGTTCTGAACACTGCACTATATGCTTGTTTAAATCTTTTCGTTTCTACACATGCTACATATTCCTCATGTCTGTGAGGCAAGCCTGCTGAGTTTCCGTTTATTTGAGACCTGCTCCAGTTCATGAGCATTGAAAGCGATCGCTTCCGCGACCTCATTGTCTAGGCTACCTATTTGCTTCTTAATAATTAAATACATGCAATTGGCCGAAGAAACCTTTATAAAAATTAAGATACAATTTGTACAAAACGAAAGAAAGGCTTTTTACAAAACAAAACTTAATATTAAACTAAATATAACCACCAAAATAATTTCTAACCCACTCGCATCTTTGCACTTAGCCTATCATAATCAGATGAAATTAAAAAATAATATTAGGCTATAATATTTAAACATAAATTAAATTTGTTTAATGGCTACAACAAGTATAGTAAGCTACAGATTTATGTCATGTCTGAGCTGGATTTGAACGAACATCATTTTACCGCTGGGTTCATGAGCGCGCCTGCGGATTATTGAGCTGATCACACCGGCTCCGCTCCGCTCATTAGTCATTACAGGCTCGTTCTCGACAGAACGGCCACGTATTCAAAAATGGTCGGGTTTAAATGGGGCTTGGGCTCATAATTACAGTTAATGTGTCGGGCAGGGCCGGTCTCTCGGGTGCATTGGCTTGGGTAGGGTCGGTCTTGATTTTTTTAAACTGATCTAAGCTCTAGTTCGAAAAAACGAAAACGAAACTAAAATATTAGTTTTTCGTCCCCCCCGCACGATATCATCGTCCATCGCGATGTTTTACTGTACACATCGTCAGCTGCTGATTTAAGTGACACCGCCCAACCCTATGGTGCAGCGATGCAATGATGTAACGCAGTGCCTGAAAATAGGCTAGCTTCCGTCAACATAACCAACGTGACAACCTGCTTGCATAGGAAGTGTGCCGGGGACTATTTGCACACCCTGCGTAATATCATTGTGTATCATGGTACAAGTTCCTTGATTATTACGCACAAATGAGAGTATAGTCCCCCGTATTTATTCCTGTGATGGCAAGGCTGATTTTTCAGCATCATTACGCCAGTCTTCAGTGTCACATGATCATTTCATTTCATGATTATTATTATCAATGATGAAAACAGTTGCACTGCATGCTTATAGGAACTATATGTAAGAAATGTATTTCAATTAACCATAAAATGGCTTTGATATGGCAATAGACATTAAGAGATCATGTTCATTTCAAATATTTATATCACTGACAACAGTAGTCCGGCTAGAATATTGTCATTTAAAAGTTGTTGTTGCAGCCCTCAACTGATGTTGATGTTGTCATGTTGTGTTTTGGCCTGAAGCTCCACCCTCCACCTATCTACCAATCACAAAGTTAGTTAGTGTTTCGGCATCCGGGTTGCCAGATCTGCTCTAGTTACCACAGCTGCAACTACACACGTTCCTGCTGATCCTGCAGCCTATCTGGCAACCTCGAGTCAAGGGGAGGGGGAGAGGGGATACACCGCTCTACAGTCATTTGAAAGTGATTGCAGTACCAGTTTTGGCCACAATATTACATACACTTTTTTTTAAATATTTTTGTGGTAACAATGATTATTTTTTGTTTGATGAATGGAAAGATAAAAATCATTCATTTGAAATGTGTGTTTAATGGATCCTGGCTAAATAAATGTATTAATTTATTTTTATAAATAAAATAAAATCTTACTGACCCCAAAAATTCAAACAGCATATTCGGTTTTTAAAGGTCCCATTCTTTGCGTGTTTTCGAAGCTTTGATTATGTTTACAGTGGGCAATATAACATGAGTTCATGTTTCGCATGTAAAAAACACAGTACTACAATTTACTTTTCTGTACAGCGCTGTTTTCTCTGTCCTAAAAACGGCCTGATGATTTCCTTGTTCTATGAAGTCCCTCCTTCAGAAACATGTAACGAGTTCTGATTGGGCCAGCGCTTCCCGTGTTGTGATTGGACAGCAGCTTAGCGCACTTTGCCCAGAAAGGTCCCGCCTCTTACCATAACGGGGAGATGCAAGCGCTGAATGCGCGCTCTTCTCCACGTGTGAGAGCAACAAGACCACGCCCCCTATTTTGCGTGTTCGTGTGGGCAGAGGGTTAGTCAACAAACGGTTCTAGTGACGTCATTACATCCCTGCACTTCCTGCTGTAGTCCAAACCGGCCGTTCGCTGTAGGCTTTGAAAGGGAACTTCTGTTAAATAAAATATCTCACTTGGCATTGAACTTTATGCTCTAACAGCAACATTACACACTAACTAAAGTTTGAAAGATGGAATCGCGAAGAACGGGACCTTTAAATTTCTTCTCAATGGCCGTCTCAATACATCAAAACATTTTCTCAAATCAGCTAACCTCAGACTCGAATAAGCCTCTCAGAAATGATGAGATCTTATCAGAGCTCATTAATACATCAAGGAGAGATATCATAGGAAGTTGAAAGACGTGACCCATTCTAGTGAGTTGCCTCGTTAAATAAATCCCAGAGAGAAATCCCACCCACACACCGTTCCTATCGCACACACACACACACACACACAGAGAGAGAGAGAGAGAGAGAGAGAGAGAGAGAGAGAGAGAGAGAGAGAGAGAGAGAGAGAGAGAGTTAGCAGGAACATGATGGATTACACCGTGACTTAGAAATGAAGCCTGAACAGACAGACACACACACACACACACACACACACACACACACACACACACACACACACACACACAGAGTGGCGTTCAGTATCACCGGGATGCGTTGTGGGCAGAGAGAGACAGGACAGATGATCCGGTGTGTAAAACTAAACACAGGATTAGCATTGTAACATCTTCCTGTCTGCCGCTGGATCATGGTGTTTATCTCATTGCGATTATTTCCTACAAATTCATTCTGAATGCAATGTCTGAAGCGTTTTAGCTCCAATTCACAAAAAATATATTGTGCACATAGAGCATGTTGCAAACAGACCCACCAAATTACTCCTTGACCAACTACATATCTTTTTTTTACTGTAAATCATTTGATGAATTGCTGCTGATCAGTAGCAAATGTACACAAACAAGTGACCCCATTGGCTAAATTTCTTTTAATAGCTATAGTCTCTTAAGCACCTGATTACAATTCCAACAAATTCATGTTATGATAAATGCAGTTTGAACTACGTTATAATGACAATCAGTGTCTATGTTAGTTAGCTTATATTCATACAGATACCCGATTAGCCTGATAGCTAACGCCACAAAAGCATGTGATGGACCAACTGTCCTTATTCACTGAAAATATTCCCCTCTACTGATGCGCTCAAATCAAATATGATGGCTATGAAACATATTGAGTTAATGAATATTTCATGTCACTGACATCCAACCTGTGCAATAGCCACCATATTTCATTCAAGAGTAATGACAGACGTGATCAGTTTAGTCGCTGCTGAAAGAAAAAAAAAAAAAAAAAACCTCTTTCCCTTCACTTTTGCTGTTTCAGCTCAATAAAAAACAGGACAACATGGGACTGACAGAAGGCCCTGTTAAACAGACAGGTAATGCTGAGATGACATTCAGATGATCAAGTTTTGCCGAGAGGAATCTGTATTTCTGATCCGCCCGTCTGCATCTGTCTCCCCTGTCTTGAATCATAAGCAAAAATCACTGTAGCAGAGCTGACTGGACAGTTTTCACACGCTGCCTCATCAGCAGGCATTTATTGGTGTAAATGAGGTATTTGAGAAACAAACAATGCAAAAAATATGAAAGTTGAGAAAACGGAGGGGGGGGGGTACTGTCAGATGTGGTGTAATTCGACACTGCATGATAATACAAAAGTCTTTAATTTACAAATGTTCCTATAAAGAAAAAAAGGGAGGGATTTTCACTCAAATATACTGTCTCACTTTACATGTGTTTGGAAATCCGTATTATATGGAAATCAAATGTTTTCTATGGGTATAAGATTGGGACTGCAGACTGGCCATTTCAGTACCCTGATCCTTCTTCTGCGCTGCAATGATGTTGTAATTGATGCAGTATGAAATCTGGCATTGTCATGTTGTAAAATGCAAGGTCTTCCCTGAAAGTGATGACATCTGGATGGGAGCATACGTTGTTCGAGAATTTGGATATACCTTTCAGCATTGATGGTGCCTTTCCAGATGTGTAAGCTGCTCATGCTACACACATCGTGCAACCCCATACCATCAGAGATTCAGGCTTCTGAACTGAGCGCTGATAACAACTAGGGTTGTCCTTGTCCTCTTTAGTCCGGATGACATGGCGTCCAAGCTTTCCAAAAAGAACGTCAAATTTTGATTCATCTGACCACAGAACAGTTTTCCACTTTGCCACAGTCCATTTTAAATGAGCCTTGACCCAGAGAAAACGGCTGCGCTTCTGGATCATGCTTAGATTTTTTGAAAGTATTCCCATGTTGTGATTTCCATTACAGTATCATTCCTGTATGTGATGCAGTGCCGTCTAAGGGCCTGAAGATCACAGGCATCCAGTATGGTTTTCCGGCCTTGAGCCTTACGCACAGAGATTTGGATGATTTTATGCCCTGTAGATGATGATAACTTCAATCTCTTTCTGATATTGCTCCACTATTTTTTGCTGCAGAATTGGCGATCCTCTGCCCATCTTGACTTGCCAATTGCCAATTGACCTAAAAATTTGCAAATTGCTCCTCCAGCTGTTCCTTATATGTACATTTCACTTTTCCGGCCTCTTATTGCTACCTGTCCCAGCTTTTTTGGAATGTTTTGCTCTCATGAAATCCAAAATAAGCCAATATTTGGCATGCCATTTCAAAATGTCTCACTTTCAACATTTGATATGTTATCTATATTCTATTGTGAATAAAATATAAGTGTATGAGATTTGTAAATTATTGCATTCCTTTTTTATTCTCAATTTGTGTCACAACTTTTTTGGAATCGGGTTTGTATATACACAATCAAACCAAAAAAAATTCAGACTATTTTAACATATTTATATCAGGATGTACATATTTATATCAGGATGTGTGTGTGTGTGTGTGTGTGTGGGGGGGGGGTATTTATATCAGATATATATTATATCTATACATTATATCTATAAAGTTTAGAAAATGAAACCAAATTCATCTTGATAATGTCAGATAACTTTACTAGAAATGTATGTAATGGATTACAATCAACCAATCAGCTGTCAGCTGTTACATTTAAGTAGTAACTTTTGAAAACCACAAGTCACAGTGGCTGGTATTCAGACTATGTAATGCACATTATTCTTAATGCGTTACCCCCAATGCTGTAGAACACTCCTTTCTTATAGCTGATGGAGTCCTGCATGAAAGCTATCTTTTCTGCGGTAGGATATTGGTAGTGAACGTTAGCTAAAAACCATCTGGGCTCTGTGGCCCGTGGTGCGGCGCGTTCTGTTCCCTGTGGGAGAGTTCTTCAGGGCCACTGACATGGATCTAAATCAGTGTCTAATCTGCTCAGCCGTCAGGCCGACTGCCACCATGCAGGTGAGCATCAGTGCCCTATATCTGCACGCTAACCTGCTTTTGAATCTGTCGATTCGCTTCGCATACCTGTTGTCCCAGTTTCTGAATGAAGCATTTGAGCCATAAATGCACTGGAAGAATTACAGCGCAACTGGTGTGCCGGAGATGGCCTATAAAGTTTACACAGCACAATATTAGTAGCATTTTATAGGATTATTTTCATAGGATTGTTAAGGTTTCTTGCACAAATAAAAGGTCTCTTGCAGATCTATAAAATTAAATGGGCGGTTTTCATAACAAAGAGGTGAAATGGCTGTTTAGTAGCTGAATTGTCTTTTTTTTTACAAGAGAGGACTCAGTCCTTGACCTGATCTACAGATGGGCTTTGGTTAATCTGTTCCCTCTGCTTTTGTTTTAACATTTATTATGGACACAGTCTACTGGAAAAGTCAATCCCCTCTGTGTCTTTGTGTTTTGACAGCATGAGATGTTTTGGACTTTTGTCGTGTGTGTGTGTGTGTGTGTGTGTGTGTGTGTGTGTGTGTGTGTGTGTGTGTGTGTGTGTGTGTGTGTGTGTGTGTGTGTGTGTGTGTGTGTGTGTGTGTGTGTGTGTGTGTGTGTGTGTGTGTGTGTGTGTGTGCGTCCACTGTTTAGTGAACTGTCTTGCTGAGATACAAAGGAGGTATTCATCAAAGACAAATGTAAATCGGGTAATGGTGCAAACACACCCACGAAATTACTGTTTATCTCAATTTGCATGGTGAAACTGCCCAGCTTGCAAGGCAATTCTAGGTGGTATAGGCAGCAGAGGATGCAGCAGCTTACCAACCATAGTCGGACATATAATTCTATCAGTAACTACTAAAATATGACCAGCTATATACACCGATCCAGCATGACATTATGACCACCTTCCTAATATTGTATTGATCCTCCTTTTGCTGCCAAAACAGCCCTGACCCGTCAAGGCATGGACTCCACTAGACCTCTGAAGGTGTGCTGTTGTATCTGGCACCAAGATGATAGCAACTGATCATTTAACTTTATGTATACTTTATGTTGGAATTGTTTGTTCAGCACTGACGGGTATGTGGCCATGCCGCCCCTTAAGTAACAAACTTGCGATGCATTGTGTATTCTAACAGCTTTCTATCAGAACCAGCATTAACTTCTTGAGCCATTAAAGGCTACAGTAGCTCATCTATTTGATCGGACCACACGGGCCAGCCTTCGCTCCCCATGTGCATCAGTGAGCCTTGGCCACCATGACCCTGTGGCCTGTTCACCACTGTTCCTTCCTTGGCCCACTTTTGATAGATACTGACAACTGCAGACCGGGAACACCCCACAAGAGCTGAAGATTTGGAGATGCTCTGACCCAGTCGTCTAGCCATCACATTTTGGCCCTTGTCAAACTCGCTCAAATCATTTCACTTTTCCAGACAGTGTAGTTACAAAATCTGTCAGTAGGGGCTAACTGGATGAAAAGCTACTAAAATAGCTACTAATGTTTCTGAATCATATTCTATCATATTCCATTCTATGAAACTTATTTGCATAGCATTTAAGAACAACTTTATTGAAATATAAATATTAAGGTAACACTCATGAGTTAATGTATGACCCATGCAAAACGAAACCATTTATTAATGCTTATTGCATCAGCAACTAATGAAGATTATATATGATTAATAGATTAAGTAATCATTACATTGTTATAAGTTAAATGTGTCATATTGTATTAATTCCCTAATAGCATATTATATCATCTAATAGATAAACTAACGTATTATTTACCACAATGGTTCAAAGCCATGCATTTCAACTTTCAGTTGTCTGCTTTAATTAATCATTAGCTTATGATTCATTATGTTATGGCTTTACTTCAAACACACGGTTATGTTGTTGTGGCACATGACTATTAACTAATTCAACATTAATTCAAAATCCATAACCTCAATTACATATTACTTAACCACTTAATTAGTTAATAGTTATGTGCCTCATTAATACATGATGACAAATTTAATTAATAGCAATTCATATATTATTTAATATATTAATCATATATAATCTTCATTAGTTGCTGATGCAGTAATCATTAATAAATGGTTTAGCTCTTCATGAGTCATACATTAACTCATGAATATCTGTGCATTAGTTAAGCATGAATTAATGCATATTAGTGCATAGGACTAGGTGGAGGCCGATGAGTCGCTGTGGCGCCCCCTGAAGGGAACAGCCGAAAGAAAAAGAAGTGCACCTGTATTTTAAAGTGTTACTGTAATAAAGTTCGTAGAAATGGGAAGGAAGGAGGCGGGAACCGGCGAAAATTCAACAACCAAAACTCTACGTAAAGTCCAGGTCTGGTCCTCTCTCGTCCTTGGCTGGTGTCGCTCGTCCTTAAATGCCTCCGAGCTCCCTCATGAGAGGACTCGAGACCGGTGTGGCTCGCAGGTGACGCTCTTTCGCAATCATGTCGCCGGTCTCACTCGCTCCTCCCATGTCTCTCGCTCGTTCACCTCGCCACATACCCCAATCGCCCCTCGCAGGCCGGGGGGTACACCCGAGACTGCGCCTACTCCCCCCCGGGGGGCCCAATCTCCGTGTCTCACGGGTCTGGGGTATGGGCAGACGAGACGAGAGAAGCGGGAGATGGAGACTGAGCGACAGGACGAGAGAGTGGAGAGAGGAAAAAAAAATAAATTCTGTTCCGGTTCCCGGACACACTGCCACTCGGTCCTCACCAGCCGTGAGGCTCTTCCTCGCGGTGCTATGCGATGGTGCTGGATGCCCGGTGGACGGCCCGATCCTCCTCCGCCCCCTGGCGGCTGGCAGTGGCTCCTCTGCCTGAGCGAGCCAGCAGCACGATCCGCGTTCCCTGCTCCTCCCCATTACGGGCGGACGGCGGACGGCAGCAGGCTCCGGCCCACGGCGAACGCCAGCAACTCCTCCGCTCCCTCCAGGATGGCCGCCACCCCACCTCGACCCAGGGGCACGGCAGTGAGCTCTCCGTCCCACCAGTCTTCACTCGCTCCAGCACCACTGCCTCGGGCAGCCACTCGCGGTCTTTCCTCATCCACGCTGCCCGAACTCCTCGGCAGCGCGTCCCTCCTTCCTCCCGGGCTTCGGCCAATGTAATAAAGTCCGTAGAAATGGGAAGGAAGGAGGTGGGAACCGGCGAAAATTCAACAGCTTTTATCAAAAAAACTAAATGAAAGTAAACCGCGGGCAGCCCCTCACGGACGACTGCCTGCACACACATAACAAAACATAACCAAAACTCAACGTAAAGTCCATGCGTGGTCCTCTCTCGTCCTTGACTGGTGTTGCTCGTCCTTAAATGCCTCCGAGCTCCCTCATGAGAGGACTCGAGACCGGTGTGGCTTTCAGGTGACGCTCCTCCCATGTCCCTCGCTCGTTCACCTCGCCACAGTTACCAATATTAAACATTAAACATGTATGCACTACACAAACAGGTTTAGCTTTATTTATTTATTTTGTTTATTTAATTGAATAAACAGTGAGTTGTATATGAATAAAACACAGGGTTTTTACGTTTAAATATGGCACGCTAAAGAATAGTGAATGTTTAAAATGATACGACACTAGTCAAAAAAGTTTCTGCACACTCTGTAAAGCCTAAAGCAGCTGTCCATGAATCAGCAGACACTGTGGTCCCTTCCTGAAGTAAGGGCAAAAACACAATTCAGCTGTCTTTCTGTTCTTCACTCTTTTAACACAACACCCACATCAGTCACCAGCGACTGATGAATCACATGCATGCACACATTTGTGTTTGTCTGGAATATTTCAGCACCTCGGGCTGGATCAGAGCAAGTGCAAACCTCTTCTTGTTTAATGCAGTTTTTTCTTCTTCTATGCATCATTCTCTCTCTCTCTCTCTCTCTCTCTCTCTCTCTCTCTCTCTCTCTCTCTCTCTCTCTCTCTCTCTCTCTCTCTCTCTCTCTCTCTCTCTCTCTCTCTCTCTCTCTCTCTGTCTCTCTCTGAAATCTGTCAGCTCTTTCTCAAGAGAGCAGATTCGCAGTCGCCCCAAACGCCGACAGCTCGCTTGACTACGAGTGTTTGAACTAGAAAATAGACCACGGTTTTACTGGAATAAAAGCAATGCAACGAGTAAAGGGTAAACTGAGTCAAATCTGACACCCACAGAGATGACCCGAAAGGAAAATGAATATGAATCATTTTAATGACAATATTTCTCAATTATGTCTCTTAAACAATTAAATGTAATTTGTGAAACAAGATTTTTACTGATAAAAGTTCTGGCCTTTACTACTATGTACTAATATTTTAATTAATCATTTGATAAAATGCACTTATTGTGTACATACATCTTTTACATTGTACTTATATTTTTAAAAATACACTGTTGACATTTCTCTTATACCTAACCAACCCTTACCCATGCCACTGCACCTGTCCCTATATCAGCATGGACACAATAAGTATACATTGTACTCATTTTTTAGATGTAAGTGCATGGTAGTTAAGACACCTATATATAAAGTGGTGCCAGCAATTCTTTAAGTGACAATTTTTACTAGCATTCCACATTAGCATAATTTCTTTCAGTAACAGTGTAGCCTTTCCAGAAACAAGCTACTTTTCTCAGCAAGTAGCCCAGCGGTATAGTGTGACAAAACACTACATCACTGTTTTATGTTTGATTGCATTACACACACAGCCTTACAGCTAGTGAGCAGAGACAAGTTCTCTTAACACATTCACATCACATCTTTCACTCGGATGTAGCGTCAAAGTTTTATGTCACTTTCCATTCCAGCTATTTCCAGTCATGGAAGTACAGCTCCTATTTGCTCAAATCAGGAAAAAAAATCTGATAACATCAATGTTGCGTCTATATATATATAAAGTATAAAGGCTATACGCCGTTCATAAGTTTGGGGTCAGTAAGATTTTCTTAATGTTTTGGAAAGAAGTCTCTTGCTCACCCAGCAATGAATTTATTTGATCAGAAATACACTACAGGTTGTAATTTTGTAAAATGTATTATTACAAATGAACACAACTTTTTTCTATTTTAATATATTTGTAAAAAGCAATTTATTTCTGTGATGACAAAGCAAAATTATCTTCACTATCACACAATGCACATAAAAATAATTCCAATATGCTGATTTCTGAAAGCAGTGCTGCTTGATATGTTCATTTCATGTATCCTTGGTGAATAAAAAATATTGATTATATAGGTACATGCATACATTTTAACGTCAATCAAAATGTTCATCAAATGACTTCTTAGTGATCATGTAACACTGAAAACTGGAGAAATAGATCAATAAAAACAATATTTTATAGCAGTTTAAACTAATAATATTTCGCAGTATTACTGTATTTGACCAAATGAAGCACTGGAACATAAAAATGATGAAGAATTGTACTGATCCTAAACCTTTGAACAGCACTGTATATCTATATTAAAATCAGGAATCATATTTCAAATGAGAAATAAAATAAACATAAAAGCCACAATAAAATGTAACAAAGTTGTATCATAAATAGTGTTTAATTTTGTAAAAGAGAAACAAATGTGAACATATATACGTTGATACAGATACATAAATAAGAAGTAAATGAAGTCTCCTGGACTTTGGAAGAGCAACCTCTGCAATAAAATCTGCCTCTGGCCAGCTGTTAGCCTATTCTCAAGAGCGCAGATGCAGAGTCGCCTCAAACTAGAACTAGATTTAACTTTAGAGGAAGAGATTCAGAGCAGAAAGCACAGGTCAAATGAGGCAATTCACAACGAGACCAAATCTCCAAATACACATTATGTATTCTCCATCCCTCCCTCTCCTTCTCTCCCTCACGAACACTTTTTTTTGTGCCCATGTGGGTGGGATACACTCCATCTCACAGCCTAAGTTGAGGTCGTGTGTGTGTTTTCAATCTCTGTGTCCTGAGGGTTACATGTCTGTTCATATGCAGACAGTTCAAGTAACATTGACTAGCCTTTGTTTCCCCGATACAGAAGCTACTCCATTCCAACATTTAACACCCAGCGGGCAAGAGTCAAGTTCATCCAGGAAGACTTAAATACACTCTGGAAAACTGAAATATTCATTGTATCACCTCAGGAGATACGAATGAGAGGTGAAGGCAAATATAATTTAGCTGTCAGGACTGAGCCGCACTGGGGTTCTGCTAGTCTGCGGCAGAATCACTATGGTGTCCAACAGCGTGGGAGCGCTAAATGGACAGGCTAAAGCCTTAACACATCATAACACAAACTGTTAGAGGCTTTTCTTTCAGCTACAGCATCTACAACCTAAATTAGACCTTTACATTTTTTAATAAAGTAAGATTGGTACTTCCTATAATTCTGAAGTGGGTAGTTGCGAAGGAGTTGCTATAGGGTTGCTGAGGTATCACAGCATTGTGTTGTATTTAGCCTATTGGTAGCATATCAGCTATGTACAGCACATAAACAAGTTTGGCATTGGTGTGCTGCTACATTTACCATCCGTATGTTTTTTGGAAATGTCGTAAAAACAAAAACAACATGCACAAATACTGGGTAATTAAGTTTCTAATATTAAAGAATTATGTATCAAGACTTTTTGGTATTGAATGTAATATAAGTACACTACTGTTCAAATGTTTGGGATCAGGAAGATGTTTTAATGTTTACAAAAGCAGTCTGTTCATTTATCAAGGTTGTATTTTTTTGACCCAAAGAAATATTACTTATTTAAAAAGTATTTATATATATATATATATATATATATATATATATATATATATATATATATATATATATATATATTAGTAGTAAAAGTATTTATTATTAGTAAAGTAATATTCTATTTGAATATTTATTTTTTTATTTATTTTTTTTATTTTTTATGTAATTTATTTTTCTGATGGCAAAGTGGATTTTTCAGCATCAGTTTTCATTGGCACATGAACCTTTAAAATAAATTTTCTTATTAAACATTTCTGATTATTTCAACATTATTACAAATATTACTTTCATTTACTTATCAATATTAATTTCCTATTACTTCAATATTATTATTTATTTATTATTTTTCAATGTTGAAAACAGTAATGCATATTTTTGTGGAAACCATAATAAGTTTTCATGATCTTTAAGTAAAAACACATTTATTTGACATGGAAATATTTTTTAATATTATAAAAATATTTACAGTCAATTTTGATCAATTTAATGCATCTTTGCTGAATTAAAGCATTTTATTAATCTTAAACTTTTGAGAAGTAGTGTCACCAGTTAGATCAATTTATTGACCAATTTACAAAAGGTTACATCTGTTCAAACATTCAAAAGACTTTAAAGACTAAATTCCCATAGATAATTTGTGGGGGAAATAGTTTAAAGCATAAACATCTGCTTTTTATTACATTTAGGCTACTTCAAATGTCATACTTCACAGGAATTGATGTCACGCTCCTTGTCTTTTACAAGGTCATGCATTGTAGCCAATGCCTACATTAACCCATAACAGTGTGTCTCACCGTCACATGGGCATCTGACACAAAGGAGTCTGGGACGCAGTCATTGGACCCATGCTGCTGACTCATGAGAGGCCATAATGTGATATTTCAGCACAATGTGCATCTTTGAGTGATATCGTACAAGCGCTGGCACGAACGCTGGCACAAAGCAATCAGAACGCATGAGGATTAGCTCCAGAAATCTGATGAACTCCTGGCAGAATCATCCTTGAGGGTCCAGGAATTCAGTCACCCAGTGCTTTAAATTCCATTCGGCTGATGTGATTTGCGAACAAGAAATGCCAATTAAATACATTTTTTTTGTGAATAAACAACAGCATATTTAACACAGTGCGAAATCAAATCTAATATTTTGATTGATTAGTCAGCTGGCATAACATCACAAATTAGGATGTGAATGAGAGCAAAAGTCAAGTGGGAAGCTGGGCAGCCCATAGCCGGGCGTCATGCCAGCCTGTCCTACACACGCGACAACACACACTAGCACAGTAAGCAAGGGTCGACAAGAGATCATCTGTCCCTGTCTCTGCCTGAGTACAATCCAATTGAAAGTTTTCAAATTCCTCCAACACACAACATTCACACTCTCTCACAGATGCCAGCCTGAACCCTTTCCCCCCAGTCCTCGTCGCTCGGGTCACAATCAGCAGCAAAAAGACCTGCTTTAAGCTCAGATAAGTATTACGTTTTATATATGACAGACACAGACACAAATTGACACAGTGGGTTTCCAGCTGGGAAGCATGCAAAGCCTTCCTTCGGGCTGGAATTGGTGAGTCGCCCTGCCTCTTATAAGTGCCACTGTAATAAAATATGAAATGTCCAAAAAGAGTCATCAAGGCAGGGAGTATTGAGGGGTTTTGGCTCAGGTAAAGGGAGTGTGTCCCGGCAGCAGCACACGATCCTCTCTTCAGTCCTGAGCTCCAGGAGCAGTGGATTCTGTAGAGACACTTGTCTTTCATGGGTCAGCGGCACTTTTAAGAGTTAGGGTCAGTCCGGCAATTACAGCCCGAAAGAGGCCTTGCACGCTTCCCAGCTGGGAATATGGGTCCAGCGACTCGTGGCTTGGCAGTGAGGAAATCCCACCCCGCTCCCTTCCTGGAAATAGGAAGAGACTAGTCTCCGGAGAAGAGACACGTTCAGCATTTAACAGCGGTGGTGACGAGTGTTCATTCGCCCCAGATGAGCCTCATTACACGCGGACAGTCCTGTCCATTACCGCTCGGTCCCCGCTTCTCTTTAACAAGGGCAGCGATGGACAGGGACGGGGACGGTGTGGCGCTGATATCAGAGGGAGGCATATGTATATGTATATGCAGATACACGCATATTATCTGAGTGGGAATTTGTTAAATTTGACAGTCCAGGTCGGATTCAGGTCTTATATGAAGGCCAAATTAAAGACTTTTCAGACCTCTAGTGTGGATCCAAGTGAATTAGTTTGAATTCCAAACTCTCGAATCGAAGATGACAGTCAGGTCATGGTGGTGTTAGGCCTCAACTGAGATTCAAACTTTTGAATGGTTGTAGACTTCATTTACTTCTTGTTTATTTGCCTAAAATGATTAATGAGGAGCCACCACACTGACTTTATCCTGAAGGTAAGATGAGTTCATTAAAAGGAAATGAGGTTGATATTGAAAAACGAAGCCATTCTCATGAAAATCCTCAGGAGAGTGCTTTTAGAAAGCGAAGCATTAAAAAGTCTACGGTCTGTAATTGGTGGTGCTTGCTAAGGCAATCATCACTGTTACTACTGCTCAAAACCATTAATGCTATGGACATGCACGATACTTTGAAGGGGACATATCATGAAAATCTGACTTTTTCTGTGTTTAAGTGCTATAATTGAGATTTTCCCCTGCTGACGTAGGAAGGGGATCATATTATAATATTACAGACCCCTAATCTGCATGTTTCCTCCCACAGCACCACTGTTCTGTTTTCGCATGCGACAATGGTGAACAAGACCCGTGTGTTTATTTGACAGTTTAAACACAACAAAAAAAGTGAAAGAGGAGTTACACACGAGGTTTGACATCTGTGTGTGTGTGTGTGTGTGTGTGTGTGTGTGTGTGTGTGTGTGTGTGTGTGTGTGTGTGTGTGTGTGTGTGTGTGTGTGTGTGTGTGTGTGTGTGTGTGTGTGTGTGTGTGTGTGTGTGTGTGTGTGTGTGTGTGTGTGCTTAAGTGCGTTTAGAAAATGACCCATTTGAAGTTTAAAGGAACTGTATGCAAGAAATGTATTTCAATTAATCATTAAATGGCCCTGATATTTCACCAGACATTAAGAATTAATGTTAATTTTAAATATTTATATCACTGACTGTCCGGCCAGGATATTGTCATTTAAAAGTTGTTGTTGCAGCCCTCAACTGATGTTGTTGTTGTCATGTTGTGTTTTAGCCTGAAGCTCCGCCCTCCACCTATCTACCAATCACAAAGTCAGTATTGTTTGGGCATCCGGGTTGCCAGATCTGCTCTAGTTACCACAGCTGCAGCTACAAACGTTCCTGCTGATCCTGCAGCCGATCTGGCAACCTCGAGTCAGAGGGAGGGGGAGAGGGGATAGTCATTGCAGTACCAGTTTTGGCCACAATCTTACATATACTTGCTTTAAACTAATATAGCTTTAAAACGTGGAAAATAAACTGTAATGATAAAAGAAGAACTATCCTATCCATGAGCGTGATCACGATATAGATGATAATCTAAATCGAGCGGGTATTTTATTAGATTTTGGCAGAGAATCCGATTGAGGCAGGAACTGTGTGGAGAGGGGGGTGGCATGCAGCAGCTCATTTGCATTTAAAGGCACATGCAGGAAAAAAGCCTGTTTTTGACTGTAGTCAGAAATAGGGATTCAAAACATGGATTCATAAATTATCTGTGAGGTATTTTAGGCTGAAACGTCACAGACACATTCTGGGGCCACCTGAGACTTACATCTTGTGAAAATGGGCATAACAGATCCCATTTAAAATCATGTGACTTAGTTTAGTTTTTGTACTAAGATTACAAAAATACTCCACACAATATATTTTAAAAGTCTGATATTTTAAAAGTTAGGATTAAAAAATATTTCAATGTTTTTGAAAGAAGTGTCTTATGCTTAATAAGACTGCATGTAATTTAATCAAAAACAGAGTTAAACCAGTAACATTTTGAAATATAACATGGTTTTGAATAAATCTGAGATCCGCCTTTAAGTGCGGTCAGAGCCACTGCTCTACCTGCACATTCACTCTTTCACTCACAGCTACACTGGGTCTCTTTCAAAGCATGATACCACTCATGTTAACAGAGCTCCGCAGAGACAAAAAACAGAGAGAAAGAGGTATAGAGGCAAGGAATAGCTACATGTTCAATATCAGCTTTCTTAATATTTTTTACATGAGCGCACAGACAGCAGTGAAAGACGGAGAGTGAATTAAGGTGTTTTGACGGATGAATGGGAGCGGCGTTTAGAGGAATGCACTGTTCTTTCTCGCCATCCACTTCTCCCTAATCCCTCTTTCACAGTCGCACTGAAAGGAAGCTTTTCATCAAAAGAAGGTTGAAAGGCATGAATGCCCATCTCTCTTGCCGTCTCTCCCTGTGTATCTCTTTTTATCCCACTTTCATTTTAAAAACCACATTCCTGCTTCAGTGTTCAGGTACTGATCTTTTGTTCCAAACCCTTTTTCCATCTCTCTCTCTCTCCCCCTATGGCCACAAATTTCAGAGAGATTGCGTCTTGCCCTTTTTGGAAACCAAAAATCTAGTTCTTAACTAATTCCAGTCACATTTCCGTATTGGAGTCCACTTTCATTTGACCACGATGAAGTATCTGTAAAGTCTTAAAGTAAATTTATTTTCCACAGCATCTATAAAGAGAAGCAAGTAATCTCAATTAGATTTTAACATTATCTAAAAAACATGAGAGGTATTTGCCTGAGCACAATTCTGACGGTGCTACCAGGTTGGTTACATTATTATTTATCACTAAAGGCATTATCAAACTAGCCAAAACCACTAACAAACATTAATGTAATTAGACTGGGTAAACCCAGCCTGATCTGCCAGCAAATGTATTTCACCTGGAAAACTACATTCATTTCGACTGCTTCTTTTACACTTTTGCGGGAACCAATCACAGACTGGCTTATCCACCTGGCACGCTATTGGCGGGTTTTAACACGATTACAGATGGGTTGTTGTCTGTTGATCACACCTCTTGTGGTCTGATTGGTTGATGGACTATACAATTGCGTACATAGTTATATCGGATAATGCTCTTTTATCACGCCTCTTGTGCAGTAGAAAATACAGAGCAGACTCCCCAGACCAATATTAAATTGAGTTTGGTCTGATGATAGCCAGACAATAATGTAATACTATATCATATGTAAAATATATACCGTAACAATTTTAGGGGAATAAAAGACCAGATCACCTATTATTTTACATAATAGGGGCCACTTGGGGCGGCAGTGGCTCAGTGGTTCATGTAGGTTGTCTACAAACCGAAAGGTTGGTGGTTCAATCCCCGGTTCCACCTGACCAAGTGTCAACGTGTCCATGAGCAAGACACCTAACCCCAGCTGATCCTGACAAGCCGGATGGCGCCTTGCATGGCAGACATCACCATCGGTGTATGCATGGGTGAATGTGAGACAAAATGTAAAGTGCTTTGGATGGCCATGGGGTCTGTTGAAAGCGCTATATAAATGCAGTCCATTTACAAACAAATTAAATTATGCTCTGCTAGTTAAATGATGTTTCAAAAAGTGGTGGGGAGAATATTGAATATGTATAGAAAATGTTTACAGACAAAAACTAATTTTCAGGAGATGGCACATATATAATTACACTATTGACCCTTCCTTTACCCCTTACCCCACACTTAGCCCTACCCTTACCTTACCTGTATCCCACCTCAATGGCAGCACAAGTGTTTTGCAATCTGTTTTACTCCAATCACAATTACTTTTTCAAATAAGTGACGCAAGTTACTTTGTTTTCCAATTTATTGCTTACATCTCTTCTGTCCCTATGTTAAGATAAATCAAAAATGCAGAGATGTTGTGTACGCTGTGTGAAAAGGATGATTATAGCAGTTCTAGACTAAATGTGTACATGCATTTACCAACACGATCTCATGGTCATGCGTATAAATAGTACGAGTTTGCAATCTCGTGGAATGTATACGCCAAAATGAGTTTTGTCGTGCGTATGGTACGGGTTTTTTTGCGTGCATATGATACGCACTTTATGGCATGCATATGACATGCTCTTGGGTAGGTTTAGGGTGGTGGGGTGGGGGGTTCGTATGTATAATACGCCATAAAGTGCGTCTCATATGCACGCGAAAAACCGCGTACCATACGCACGCCAAAACTAATTTTGGCGTACATTCCACGAGATTGCAAACTCGTACTATTTATACGCATTTTCGTGAGATCCGGCTCGCATTTACTCATCTCACTTGCACAAAAACAGGTTCAGTATTACTCAAAATGAAAAAAAGAAAACAGTGAAATGCAAACTAAAATCTCCAATGATTACATTTTAAATTACACAAATACTTTATGTATTTAATCTCACACATCTTATTCACAAATGTCTTTGCTGCTGATCAAATTCATTCTCATACCAAAAATGACTTAAATTTAAAAAAAAAAAAAAAAATGTATTGCCGAAATACGTGTGCATAACTTTCTTCTCATGCGCCCTAATCTTCTGCAATCCAAAATGGCAGCACAGCTGAAAGGTTTGTTTGAGCTGTGCCCTCTACTGTACAGATATACATTTCCAGTTCCTTTAGCCTGAGGCTTATTACACTTTTGGTGTGAAAGGGCCTTTATATTTGCCAAAAATAAAACTAATTTTGTTATTAAAAAAACAAAGAAGCAAGCCCAGCCAAGGTCGGAAAACAAATTACCTTCCATAAAAAAGTAACTAGGTAATGCAATTAAGGTGGTGATACACGGGGCAACTTTTTGAGCAATATTGCAGAGCAATGTTGCTTGGGCACAGTCCCATTGAGAATGGCCAACAGATTTCCAGATAGAAATGTTTTGCCATTCTCAATGGGACAGTGCCAAAGCAAAATCGCCCGGCAACAAAAAGTGGCCCCGTGTATCATCACCCGTAGTTACTTCTTTAGGGAGCAACATAGTAATGTAATGCATTACTTTTTAAAGTAACTTTCTTTAACAAAGGGACTTATATGTCTGTTTTTAATACTATAAAGCTTCAGTAAGTACTAAAAAGTCTCAGCTAGTTAAAAAAGCCACAGATTTCTTTAAAAAAAATGGCCTGAACAAGCCTGTCACTCAAACTAATCGTAGCTCATACTAAAAGCTGGTTCTCCTTCTGTAAATAAGATCAAAAACTGACAACCAAATCATGTGACCCTCAACAGACTTCCAACTCTTGAACCCTGGCTGTTTCCTGATTGGCTGAGGATCTGAAAACCTGTCAGGACTCATTGGTCAAATTTCTCAGTATGGCTAACAGTTGTCTGTCATTCCAATATATGCTAAAAAGCATCAGTATGACTACACATGTGTGCTTGTATAAGGATTTCTGGTTGGAATATTTCAGAGGTGACCACACTTACATCATTTTACCCTATACTCTCCATCACAGAGGCGTACAAAGCATGCATTGTCCAATTCTTTCTATTTATCCCTCCGTCTTTCTCTCATCATAAAGAGCTGGCTGAGTGAATGGATGAAAAGTTCACTTTTAATTCAGTTGAAATCTGTCTGTGTGTTGTGCCAAAAACACAAAGTGCATGTCAGATCGTGTGCCACGTAAACTTTGAGACGATCTCTTCCTCTCTTTTCCATATAATATTTCCAACGCAGCCAATCAATACACGACCAGCATTGGATGGAAAAAACAACAGTGCTCACAGGCATTGGAGAACATCATGAACAATGGAAGAGGTCACAGAGTCTGTGCCCATTACTAAATTATACAAAACATACAGTAAAAAAGATGATGCAAATAGACATTACAGTGCAGGTGTTCATTAGCAAGGGCTGATGGGAGGGTTGAGATTTCCTCATTGTTCCAATTATACATTTTGCAGTAATTTGGAAGTTTCTGTGGTTTCCAGTTCACCTTCTGACTTCATGTTAAAAGTACAGTGTGTCATTTCTATGCCACATAATTGCATAAATAATTATTGTTTTCAAACAGGTTTCAATGACTACCTCATCTAGCACTATCCCGAATCACGACATTGCATGACTCAAAGTTGCTATGTCAGGCTGTTTAAACAAACAGATTTGATTTGTTGCCACTAGTAGCAAGAAATACACACTTTACCTTTAATAAAAAGAAAATTAGTATCTCAGGTTTAAAGCCAGATGCCAAAGAAAAACCTTTTTAAGCTCCCCAAGGAACATTTTATACTGTAGTACTTCTCAGAAAACCATTTATGTACTGGTGAAACCAAAACATTGATCTGAAGGACATATGATTAAATGTTTTAATCTCCAAAGCATCCAATCCTCAACTCAAAAACCACATATAGCAAAAATGAGGCTTGTAAAAAAACTGTACGTTGTAATCTAATGTCTGCAAACTAAAGAGAGTGTGGTTTTGAAGAGTTCAGAGCACATTCTCGAATAACTCTCCATGATTAGCACAGACTAAAGTCCCTGGCGATTGAATATTGATCCTGGTGGAGAATAGAACTGCCCAAAACAGGAAACATAAGCTAAAGTTCAGAGTATGCAGAAGACAACGGTGACGTCTTCAAATCTGACACGTCAACGCTTTGACCTCCTTTCAGAAACTGAACAGCTCATTAAAAACAAATGACCTCACATATGAGTCAGACGCTTTAAGTCATCTGTCAGAAGAAAGGCAAAGGTTACATAAAGAACACGTCCTGAAGGGGCAACTATTTCAAATGAGCAGAGATTTTCTGGAGGGCCCTTAAACTGTGAAAGCAATCATTTAAATTAAGGTCAAACACATGAGCAACACTTAACACATACTTTAAACCAACAACTGATCCTTTGACAATGTAGGTTGTGCTTTTTTGTGCAAAAATGCTGAAGGCTAAGGTGTTTTGAGAGGTTTTTAGCATGTTGCTAGGTTTGTAGAGTGGTCCCTTATTGGCCTAATTCAAAAGAATGCTACAGTTTTATTAATGCCGTCAAGTGTTTATTCATATCCTAACCCTGGTGTGGTCGCATTAGTGAAATTTGAGGCAAAACTATCAATTGACCATTGCTATTGTCGATGTATGAAACTCAGCTTACAAATAAGCCATTTTCAAATCAATAAGAATTCTGTTGTTCAACGCATCAAATTTGTGACCAACTTTGAACCCGATGCAGAGTCTGCTTGGGGAAACATTTTCCCCTCACTTAAAATTTAGGAACGACAAAAGGGTCAAAAAACAAAAGTCATGTAAGTTCGGAACGACACATGGGTGAGTAATTGAAGAGGGAATTTTCATTTTTGGATGAACTATCCCTTTAAGTATGAGCACTATACTTAGCTTTAGCAAGTGCCACTTGCTCATATTTTAGAACATGGTCCACACAGACTTGCCTGTCTGGACAGGCTGAGTTCAAAATTACAGACTGTCAGAGATGGAGCTGATGCTCTCTTGAAGCTTAATCTGAATGTACATGACACACAAACACACTTTACCGGCTGCCAGACTGAATCTGCTCATGGTAAACAACAAGGTGCGTTCTGTCTTTTTCTAGCAGACAGTAAAGAAATGGACACAGCGACCCCATAGACTTCAACGGCGAAAACTGAAGTCAGTTAGAAGCACTCACTTCCTGATGGCTGAGCATGCTGCATACTAGATGTGACGTAAGAAACCTGTCTGACATTTGGAAGTCTTCTAGTAGTTGTGGAAAGTGAAATCTGAATCACGTTGTTTAAATGTTTTGTCCCAAAGCTTTTGGCTCACGATCGGCTTCTCCTCATTCTTCTCCCTTGACTTTATCGGACTTTATGTCTTAAAATTAAGATTTAGTTTGTATTATCTGCACCTAGCCTGCTTTTTCTTGGGCAATACGTCATTGTGCATTCAGCACACAGAGCGAGAAAGATAAAGAGAAGGGAATGAGTGAATGAGAGAAAGCATGGTAAAACACACAGAAAACATACCGTCCTCAGTTTCTGTCTGTTCTCTAGTGGAGTGTGTAGGACAGATCGATCATGCCATCATTGGGGCTGAAGGATCCTAAAGATCACAATTAGGGGATGTTTGATAAAAATTGCTTTTTTTAACATTGCTTTTTCATATGGGCAAGAGGGTCCTTCACATGAGCATTTGAGCAACATTACAAATGCATTATTTGAAATCACTAATTTAAAAAAAATGATGTTACTAAATTTATTACAGTTATTTATTTATTTGTGGTTAAAAATGTATTGTTACTCTCTTAGATTTTTTTTGTTTCAGATACTTTTATTCTATTTTGCACTATTGATTTTTTATCATATTTTATTATAATTTGTTTAATTATTTTATTTTTGTTGATTTTTACTTATTTTATTTGTTGCTTGCTCTGCATAATTAAATTACAGTTTTTTTATTGTATTATTTAATATATAAACAATAGTGCATAATACTTCAAAATAATAAAATGTAGTATAATTTATGAAATTATTTAAATTCAATTAAATTTGCATTATTTTAAGATAAGAATGATTCATAAAAATCAAGAGGGGGCGTCGATGAAAGTGAGATGACAAGTGAAAAGCAGAAAGAGGTGGATGAGAGGGACAGATGGAGGAAAAAAATGGAACAGTGAAACAAGGAGAGAGAATGATGGACAGAGGATGGATGCAGAGAGAGATGGGCAAAGGAAAACAGAGGGCGGGAAGAAGCTTCTGTGTTCCGCTAAGAACAGGATTACCGCCTTGATGTTCCTCAGATATTCAATTTCTCAGAGGCATTCTAATCCCACGGGAAAACAAACCCTGCAATATCTCTCTCTCGCGCTCTCTCTCTCTCTCTCTCTCTCTCTCTCTCTCTCTCTCTCTCTCTCTCTGTTTGTGTTTTGTGTCTCTTCTTATGCGTTTCTGTCTTTAGTTAGACTGAAGAACAAACACTGAATTCATCAAGCTGTACGGAACACCACGTCATTGCCAAAAACCCAACAAAAGCCAAAAACTTCCCTTATGCAACCCTCACCTCCACTAACAAACCACACACCGTCATACTGGGTTTGGCTTCTGCGTGAACTGTCCTCACTTTCGCATTAAACCAAGATCAACACAGATGCCAGAAGCAGAAGAGGTTGTGTCATAAAGTTAACAGTTTAGCTTTAAAAAGATCATATAGAAATTTCCCATTTTTTCATTTATTCACACTAAACGTCATTCCAAACCTGTATGACTTTCAGGCCATTGTTGACTTCTTTCAAGACTTTTGTCCACCAAGTATAATTTCATATATATATAACTTTTATATAACTTTTTATATAGTTTTATATAACTCTATAACTTTTAAGAACCTTACAGAACCTGTCATAAGAAACCAAGGGATGGTAAAATAAAGATCAGCTGTTTCCTTTTGACTCCTGATTGTGATGTCAGAGTTTGGTGTGGTTGTCTTTGTGTAGTTGAATCTCTTTCAAACACTGAGTTTCTGTCAACACATTCATTGTCATCTGAACACTGGTGAAAGGCTTTAATCTGAGACCGCTGTAACACGCTGTATCATGGCCCATCTCTGCTCAATCTCAACATGATGTCATTTGACTCCCAGCATGCAATAGAACGGTCTATTACGACAAGACTGCCCACTGTGATAATCTAACCATGATGCCCAGCAGAGAAGGATTACAGTGAAAGTGAAACACTACAGCACAGCTGTTGGGCCTCTGAATGTGATGGGAACCTGATGAACGCCATCAAGGCATCAACCAACCAGCACTACCACACCGATGGGTCATGGACGCCCTGAAAAGAACATGTAAGAAGATCCACAGACCAAAACATCATAAAAGAAGCCTACGCATAGGACTGTGTGCTCAGTAAATCAGAATGTCTTCCAAACTGATAGACAATTCACTTCCAAGTAAGGATCACTATCAATCTTAAAGAATTTAGTAAGGAATTTCTGCTTCCATTACACAATTCCGTTAAAGGGATAGTTCACCCAAAAATGAAAATTTGATATTTATCTGCTTACCCCCAGGGCATCCAAGATGGTGTGTTTGTTTCTTCAGTAGAACACAAATTAAGATTCTTAACTCCAAACGTTGCTTATATAATGCATGTCAATGAGGTTTAATTATAACATCAAGCACCTAGGCATGCAGATGCGTCTACAAACATTTCTGAAAAAATGGGTCGCGCTCAAGAGCTCAGTGAATTCAAGCTTGGTACTATGATAGGTTGCCACCTGCTGTGCAATAGCTCCATTTGTGAAATTTCCTCACTACTAAATATTCCACGGTCAACTGTTAGTGGTATTATAAGAAAGTGGAAGAAATTGGGAACAACAGCAACTCAGCTACAAAGTGGTAGGCAAGATAAAATCCCAGAGTGGGGTCAGCACATGCTGAGGAGCACAGTGCGCGGAAGTCCCCAACTTTCTTCTTTCTGAGTCAATAAGTACAGACCTCCAAACTTTGTGTGGCCTTCAGATTAGCTCAAGAACAGGGCGTAGAGAGCTTCATGAAATAGGTTTCCGTGGCCGAGCAGTCGCATCCAAGCCTTACATCACCAAGTGCAATGCAAAGTGTCAGATGTAGTAGTGTAAAGCACGCCGCCACATGACTCTAGGGCAGTGGAGACGTTTTCTCTGTCACACTTCTCTATTTGGCAATCTGATGGACTAGTCTGGGTTTGACGGTTACCAAGAGAACGGCAAGTTTGGGTGTGGGTGTGTGTGTGTGTGTGTGTGTGTGTGGGGGGGGGGGGGTTATGGTGTGAAGTTGTTTTTCAGGGGTTGGGAATGGCCGTTTCAGTGAAAGGAACTCTTAATGCTTCAGCATGCCAAGATATTTCGGACAAATTCATGCTGCCAACTTTATGGGAACAGTTTGGGGATGGCCGCTTCCTGTTCCAACATGACGCACAAAGCAAGGCCCATAAAGACATGGATGAGTATGTTTGGTGTGGAGGAACTTTATTGGCTCAACCTCCTGATATAACACCTTTGGGATGAATTCGAGCAGAGACTGTGAGCCAGGCCTTCTCGACCAACATCAGTGCCTGACCTCACAAATGCACTTCTAGAGGAATGGTCAAAAATGCCCATAAACACACTCCTACAGCTGCAAAGGGTAGGCCAACTACATATTAAACCCTACGGATTAAGAATGGGATTTTATTAAAGTTCATTTGCACATAAAGGCAGACATCCCAAAACTTTTGGCAATATAAGTGTATGCTTAGAATCTCAGAGTGTCAGTCAACATTTAATTTACTGGCACCAAATTATGAATTTATTAAGATTTATGCAGCTTTATCAAGAACAAAGCTGGTATTTAAATCTAAAAACTGGTCATGGAACTATCAATTGTGCTCAGGCGATTCAACAAGCCTTGATCTAAAAGCTGTGAGTTTTTCAGTGCAGATGTAGTGGATCTATTCAGTTGGCTCTAAATTAGAAAATTACAAATTTATGCAACAACAACAAGTCCTTGGGATCGAGTCAGCTTTCAAACAGAGCTGATGTTTCTGGAGTGTATCAATAACCATAAAACACTCATCATTTATGAAAGTAATGATAAATTAGACTAAACAACCCAAAACACCTGGAGCAGAACACACAATGAACACACACACACAACTCTCACAATGATCTAACCCTAATATCAGTCTTAGACAGCACAAAAGTCTGTGTGCTTCCTATCTGATGCAGTTGCAGATAATTCAGCCTCTAAATGGTGCATAAAAACAACTGGTCTCTCAGTTAATCAGACAGACTCCTCCGGTCTAAACGACAATTGCTTGTATGCTTTGTGGACCACGCCTTACGCAGTATAGTCAAAGGTCTGACAATGCTGGACAAATCTAGTCATAACACAAACACACACACACACACACACACACACACACACACACACACAC
>NC_090180.1:41018313-41028313 GCF_024679245.1 Pseudorasbora parva | reverse complement strand
CACTGGGGAAAAAAGTGTGTTGGATGTAAATGATTTAATTGTGTACATCAGTCCCACGTGAATCAATTAAGTTAAACAAATGTGTCCATGTAACTTCAACATCATACATTTTAAGTGACCCAATTAAGTAGTCTTAAAGTGAATTTTATATGGCTCCCTCTGACATGATAGGCATTAAATTTCATATATTCATTCATCCACTTAAATTCCATATATTTAATATTACACAACTGAATTATAATACTGCAAGCTTGTCGCAGAACTTTTAGCTAGCAAAAACACATATTAGCATCTTAAATGCTAAGCATTAAAAGCTCACTCAGCTAAGCTGTTATGACATGTATTAGTAGTCCACATGCAGCCTAAGCAAATGCTCCACTCTCCTCCACAATGGTAACCCACTGTATTTTAAATTGTTTTAATAATTCTAACATAATTTAATTTTAAACATTGTTTAATGTTTTAGGTCGGGCAGCTCGGTCTGGCATTGCTCCATAGAGTGATTATCACCGAACAGAAACTGTTCGGACCAATGGAATCATCAGGGCGGGCTTTAGACGATGACGGACAGATGATCAACAGTGACGTAATCATGCACGTCATCAAAGGGGCTTGGATTATATTTGTTCGAATCTTTAACGGAGAGCTTGTTTGTATCTGCATTCACCTTCACAATTTCTCTCAAAAATGATGATCATGTTGGGTAAGTACTCTGTGTATCATTAAATTATTTTATTTTTTTACAACGCCGGCAAAGATCGTTTATATTTCAGCGTGTGCAGACAGGGTTGCCGAGTTTTTACAACAAAACCTGTCAAGTACTAGCCCTAAACAAGCCCAAAAGCTTCTCAGGAGGGTTCTCCGGGAAAAAAATGGTGTTGGGGGGGTAAAATGTGTGTTATTTTGGCAAGGTTGCTACAACCTGTGGACATGGAAAACAACCCGCGGGGGGGGGGGGGGGGGGACGCGGACTTGGCAACACAGTGCAGTTGAGCTCTGTTGACGTCGCTTCATTGATTTGATTGGTTGTAGGTCTATCCAATTGAGGTTTTTCCTGGTTTGGTTGAAACACGCCCCATAATCACAGCCCAATGGAGAAGTTTTTAGACTATTCTGACTAGAGTATGACCACGTCAGGCTAACATTTACTCCCTCTTGATTTAGCCATATGCAAAGCATGGTGGGAACTAACAAGTTTCAGTTAATGCAACAAATCATTAATATAATCTAAACACAAACAGATTAAGTAAACTTCAATTTGGTTTATATTAAAGTGGATTGAACACAATCAAATTAAGTTAGGACAAAATGTATTGCAATTGTGTTGCTTTAGCTCATTTTAATTAAGCAAATTGAACAAGCAGTAAAAACCTTTTCTTTTTTTCAGTGTTTGTATTTGTTGTACTGCATGTAAAATAATGAAAGGCAGATGAAAAACTGGGCATGGCTTTCTACAGAAAACAGTTAACCCTTAAACAAATCGGGTCTTTTGTGACCCGGGATGTCATTCAATAACCTCCTACTCATTTATTTGTAAAAGTTAGACATCAACCGTATTAGTATTCATCAATCAATTCATTGTAAACAATAAAACAAAAAAATATATTAAAGAATGCCTGTTTTCCCATATTATTTTGTATTATTGTGTAGGGGCACTAATGATCCCAGAGGGGTATAACAGTGTGATATATTTTTATCTGCACAGCAATAATTACATTTTTGATGACTGAATAAGTGCAATTCACCTTTATTCCACAAGGTGCAACATCTGTTACAGAATGATGAAGTGACATTGCACTCATAGCTACCACAGGCAGAACACAAAATAATAGGCAAATATCATATATATGTGTCCATACAGTGAAGGTCAGTAGGGTTCCAATGTTGTTTGAACCCCACTAACTTTTATTTTATGGCCAACAACAGCTAAAACATTTCTGAAAACATCATTTTTGTTCCACAGAAGAAAGAAAGTCATGCAGGTTTTGAACGATGTGAGGGTAAATAAATGATGACAGAATTATAATTTTTCAGTGAAGTCTTCCCAGCTTCCACCTGCAGGTTTTCCACAGCACTGGTGCTTGTCGCTGTACAAGCTGAATGTTTCTCATAAGCACCATTAGTGATCATTATTACGTCAGATGCTCCCATAATGAATGGGGTGAAATCTCTCTCCTTTTCCCACACCTCCCTACAGCTGCTGCGAGTCCAGCCAAACCAAACACGTTCTCCCCTCTGCAAGCTCGCTGTTGTGAATATCCAAAGCGGTGCTCGGCCCAGCTTTAACAGGAAGCCCCATTGAGTTTCATGTGAGACTACACTGCTCTTCCAAATCCCCCTGAATGCTCTCGCTGCACTTCCTTGTGATTGTAGTGCATGTAATGACTCTTTCAAGACGTCCTTCTGCTCTCATCTGGAGAAGCTTTGCGCTTAGTCTCCAGGGGTTAAAGTTAGGCTGCTGTTAGAAGTGTCCGGCCAGAGACTAAAATTAAAACAAGACTTGACCCTTTCCAAGAATTCACAAGCTCTGTTACTTACACAAACACTTACTGTTCTGTCAAAAAGTCATTACAGGAAACACATGTGTTGGTTGTTATTCTGAGTCATAACTCAAAAATGTACAGCAATCAGGTCTTATAGATTGAATTTAGGTTCTCAGTCAACATACTCCATATACAACATAAAGCGAAGCATATGCAACCCTGTTTCATCTCAATGAATAAATAAGTACAACATTCATACATAACATTTGTTTTTGATGCCTTTTTCTTTGAGGTGTAAACAGGCTTCCATAAGAAGGTTAATGAACCACTCATTGAAAAATGAATGGGCGAATCTGCATGGCTCAATACGGATTAGGGTTAGGGTTAATTGTGTCCCAAATTATGCACTATACACTATGCACTTATAGTGTATGAATTTTATATGGGTTTTTTTCATTCAACATTGCAGTCTGATAGTCCCTCCCCATCTACTACATAATTAAAGCTGTGACAATTGGGTGCATGAAGTGTCCATATGTATTTTTTTTTTTCTGGTTAATTAAGTGCATCATCCAGGTATTTAAAGTGCTCTTTTTCTTTTTTCAGCATGAACACACTACGCGTTATACTACAAAACGTCATAGAATCGTGCACAAGTACACAAATTGGGAAGCACACCTCTTTTCTGAACCTATCAATATGTGTATACTTTCATTTGATGGAGCACAAGGTTTTAGTAATTTGCAATGAATTTACAATGAATCATGGAGGCTAGCTGGAAATGTGTTTAGGATTATAAAGATTAAACTGCTTTCCAGAGAACACTGTGTGACTCTCGCTCAGAGTCAGGGTTAATTGAGTTTCACTGAGATGAAACGAACTGTCCAAACATTCAAGTGCTACACAGCACAGGTGTCAAAAAAACAGAACAACACTAAAAAACAGGTTAAAGTCAACTAAATGGACTAAAAAAAGGGTAGATATGCAGTTTATCTACAGAGCTGCTTGACAGTTTAGGAACCCCTTGCATTATCTGTGAAAATGTTAATAAGAGGGATCAAATAATACAAGCATACACTTTTGAACATTTTTATAAATTCAGCTTTTTTTTTTGTCTTGTGGATTGATTAAAGCTACACTGTGTGATATTTTCCCCCATCTAGCGATGTAAAGGTATATGACCATCCAGTGAATATTAGTTTCTGTTCCTCTCAATTCCGATTTCGTTTTAACTCCTATGGTGGCCGATTTAGTCCAAGATTAACAAGGCAATCCCCCTCTTCACATTCAACACGATGCCATCGGGTGTTGAAACGTGAAAGGCGAAGCTTGAATTTACGGGTATGTCCCTCTTTGGCTAATGTACTTTCAAGATGGAGGAGCAACATGGCGAACGGCATTCGAACCCCTCACCCTATTTTCAATGCCATATTATAAACTTACGAGAATACTTTATTATGTGAAAGAAGTAAATGTATATTTTTGAGCGCATATATTTTTGAAAGAACTAAGTGTTTTAAGCTAAGAATAAACTAAAAAAGTTAAACAGTGTAGCTTTAAACATATTTTATGTAGAATATCTTATTCAGGACAGTAATAAATAAAATAAAAATGCCATGCATTTTGTATAATCCCTGTCATTTTGTTAAAATTATTCACATTTCTGCACTGAAAAATAGATTTTTACTGCTTGTTCAAATTACTTAGTTGAAATGAGCTAAATCAACAAAATTGCTATACATTTTGCCCTAACTTAATTTTATTGTGGTCAATCCACTTAAATATAAGTCAAATTGAAGTTTACTTAATCTGTTTGTGTTGAGATTACATGAATGATTTGTTTTGCATTAACAGAAACTGGGCTGGGCTTTTTATGCCGAGTTCAGACTGCACGATTTTCAAACTCGCAGGATCACTGCTCTATTCACACTGCATGACTATCTGTGGAGGCATTCACTTGCTGCTGTGTTCACGCTGCTCAGTGGATCAGCGACAGGGGATTCACATTGCATGACTGTACAAAAGAAAGAATCGCCGACAGCTCTGTCCCATCTGCAATGCATAACTATGTTTCACAGGTAGCGTGAAAAGTGAGGAGGATATACTCAAAAAAATGACTTGTTGAATTTGCTGAATCATTTTTTTGAGTGTATCACACATGCATCAGACCAGAGTTCACTCGCGAGACTAGAATTGTTATTAAAAATATAGACTGAAAGTTTGCGATGCAAATTGTCTGTCCACTGATTTGCAGCCAAAATGAGAAAAAGAAAAAAAGAGTATCGCGGAGGAAATGTTTAGAGACACAGGGAGCAATGATTGTGTTTTGCATATAGAGTTCGAGGTAAATAAATCTTTTTGCAACGTGCTGCAGTTGCAGTTGGTCAAACTAATGTTTGTCCTTTGTTTCTGTTTGATATAAATAATAAATTGTAAAAACATCAATTAAAATACTGATATTCTGAACTTTAACTCCTCCCCAACCTTTCCGTTGCCCTGTCTTGCTCTCTCATTGGATGTAGGTCATGCACCAATTCGAGCACGAGCACCAATTCGCCTATGATTTCAGGCATTTGTCCGTAATTTCGCAAGTCGCCGCTAAAAGCGGTCAGTGTGAACTCAGCATTAGTTTCCACCATGATTTGCATATAGAGGGAGTACCTTTTGTTATTTTATGCATTTTTAAGGAAGCTGAGAAAAAGGGAGACTTGATTGTGTTTAATAGTGTTTAACTGCATTATCCTTCTGGAAGTAGCCATCAGAGGATGGGTACATGGTGGTCATAAAGGGATAGACATGGTCAGAAACAATGCTCAGGTAGTCCATGGCATTTAAACGAGGCCCAATTGGCACTAAGAGGCCTAAAGTGTGCAAAGAAAACATCCCCCACACCATTACACCACCACCAGCAGCCTGCATAGTAGTAACAAGGCATGATGGATCCATATTCTCATTCTGTTTACGCCAAATTCTGACTCTAGCATCTGAATGTCTCAACAGAAACCGAGACTCATCAGACCAGGCAACATTTTTCCAGTCTTCACCTGTCCAATTTTGGTAGGCTTGTGCAAATTGTAGCCTCTTTTTCCTATTTGTAGTGGAGATGAGTGGTACCCGGTGGGGTTTTCTGCTGTTGTAGCCCATCCGCCTCAAGGTTGTGCGTGTTGTGGCTTCACAAATACTTTGCTGCATACTTCAATTGTAACAAGTGGTTATTTCAGTCAAAGTTGCTCTTCTATCAGCTTGAATCAGTCGGCCCATTCTCCTCTGACCTCTATCATCAACAAGGCATTTTCGCCCACAGGACTGCCGCATATTGGATGTTTTTCCCTTTTCACACCATTCTTTGTAAACCCTAGAAATGGTTGTGCGTGAAAATCCCAGTAACTGAGCAGATTGTGAAATACTCAGACCGGCCTGTCTGGCACCAACAACCATGCCACGCTCAAAATTGCTTAAATCACCTTTCTTTTCCATTCTGACATTCAGTGGAGTTCAGGAGATTGTCTTGACCAGGAACACACCCCTCAATGCATTGAAGCAACTGCCATGTGATTGGTTGATTAATGAATATATGAATATATATGGTTGCATGAATATATGAAATTAAATGCCTGAATTATGTCAGAAGGAGTTATATAAAATTCACTTTGAGACTACTTAATTGGGTCACTTAAAATGTATGATGTTGAGGTTGTAAGAACAAGTTTGTTTAAATTAATTGATTCATGTAGGATTGATAACATTTATTAAAACATTTACATCCAAACAAACACAATTAAAACATGTATATCCAACACACTTTTTTTTCAGTGTGAAAAGGGTTCACAAATGTTCAAGCACCACTGTATATATAATACAACCATCTCTATAGTTTACAGATACTGGTCAGAACAAGAGAACATATCCAATGAGAGGCAGTTCTGTGGCTGAAAACGTCTTGTTGGTCAGAGGTCAGAGGATGGCCAGACTGGTTCGAAATGATAGAAAGGCAACAGCAACTAACAAAAAAAAAAAAAAAAAAAAAAAAAGCACTTGTTACAACCAAGGTCTGCAGAAGAGCATCTCTGAATGTATAAGTTGTGGCAAAAATCTAATTTTATGTATACCAGTATATGCCATGTCATTCAAGCTTTTATGTACAGTACACAGATGGCAACTATGGGGGAAATGTGACCCTTTGTCTCTCTCTCTTCCTTCAAAGGAAGTCACACAGAAGCAAATCCATCAAAAATGTCTTCATCTAAATGTCACCTTGGTCTCTCTCTCTCTCTCTCTCTCTCTCTCTCTCTCTCTCTCTCTCTCTCTCTCTCTCTCTCTCTCTCTCTCTCTCTCTCTCTCTCTCTCTCTCTCTCTCTCTCTCTCTCTCAGGCTACGAGTCCTTCACTTACAGGAAGGCTGGGAACTACATCACACTGCATGTATTACAATCTGAGTCAGTTTGTCATATTTAGTGGCTAGATAATTCAATAAGCCTCACTGTGGACTGCAGATTTACATCATGTTACTGTCCTGGCGTTATCTGATTTCAGAAGTATTGTATTCAGCTGTGGATTGCATCCTGGGAGAGAAGCCAAGGTCTTGTATAGACACAAAGTCTTATGTTTTCCCAATTACCAAAAAAATCATGGTCTGCCGAAAATGGGACAATTACACTCAAGACAAATCTCTGATAAGTAATCAGCTCTGTGGAAAAGACAAGTGGACCACGCTAATTCACACTTGTCCAGCCTGGTTAGAGAGGGCTGGTCCAAAGCTATATATACAAAATATAGTTTATCCTAAAATATTTTTTCACCCACCCTTGCTCCACCACATAATTCCTAACCTGTGACTTTCTTCAATTAAAAACATCTGTTCTTGCTCATAAGAAAAGGGAATCACTTTTTTTCAGTCGGAATGATTAATTCACAAATCAAATTCAACTCATGTACTCACTGATTCAGTTGCAGTGGTTAACAGGTCAATAGAGGGGGAAATTATCACTGAATAACGACTAACATTTCAGTCTGTTTTACACACAAAGCTTTTGCAATTTTAGCCTGACATCATCATAATTCTAGTCAGAATATGAGTCTGTGAGTCTGTATGGGCTGTGATTATGGGCCGTGTTTTAACCGAACCAGGAAAGGCATCAATTGGATAGACCTACAACCAATCAGAGCAACAGAGCGACGCATAACGTTAGTTGTCAAATGTCAACAGAACTCAACTGCACTGTGTTGCCAAGTCTGTTTTCCATGTCTGCGGGTTGAAGTAAAGCAACCTAAATTATGTGATATATAGACCCAGGAATGCAAATTTTAGCGGGCAACCTTGCCAAAATAACACACATTTTACCCCCCAAACGGCATTTTTTTCTGAGAACCCCAGAGAAGCTATTGTTTAGTGCTGTAGCTGGCCGGTTTTGTTGTAAAAACTTGGCATCCCTGTCTGCACGCAGGCTGGAATAAACGATCTTTGCCAGTGTTGTAAAAAAAAGAATTTAAGGATACAGAGTACTTACCAACATGATCATCATTTCTGAGAGAAATAGTGAAGGTGAATGCATATACAAACAAGCTCTCCGTTCAGGATTAGAACAAATTCAATCAAGCCCCTTTGATGACGTGCATGAGTACGTTACTGTTTATCATCTGTCCGTCATCGTCTAAAGCCCGCTCTGATGATTCCATTGGTCCAAACAGTATCTGTTCGGGCATAATTACTCCTCTATGGATCAAGTCCAGACCGAACTGCCCGAGCTCAAATGTTGTGGGCGGGGCTGAGTTCGGCTGGCATCCAGGCTAATTGCAATGCTTTAGAAGACTTGAAATATAAAGCATATGAATTATATGCATTATATTTTGTTTACTTTTATGGTGCTTTTGCAACTTTTTTGAAGCTTGAAAGCTGTAGGCCCCATGGAAAAGAGTGACTAAAAGTAAGTCATGCAGGTTAGTAACAACATGAGAATAATAAATGATGACAATTTTCCATTTTTGGGGTGAACTATCCAGCACACCAGCATCCAAAACAAGGCATATGCTTGCTAGCCATAAGAATAATTTTAGCAAAGAATCTGGAAGGGAACAACACATCAAGAGACAATTTAATCAAATAATAGTACTTCTACAGTCCAGCAATCTGTTTTTCCTGTTTAAAGGGACAGAAAGAAGCGGCAGATTGGAATGAGTCTCAATATCAGTTTTTTTTTCTTCCCCCTTCACTGCTGCAGTGTGCCGAGTGGTTTCTCTGCTCTGCATGACATCAAACACTATGTGGTGAGTATCAGGCTCCAGAGGGCAGATTACAGCATAATGCCTTCAACATCTACTGCATCAGCACTATAAACACTTCACTCTGTGTCTGTGTGTGTGTGTCTAGGAATGCCCCCTTTCTCAATTCATCTTGCTATAGATTGGAGGATAAATGCACAAATTCGTTGTGAAAGCATGCTGTGTGACCCCTAAAATCAATGCATTCAAATCAATACACACTTACAACAAATCAATACAAAATACAATGCATTCTGTATGCACACACAATCACACAGCATGAATAAAAAAGGGTGAATTCTATAATATGCCCTAGAGTAAATGTGCTCATGCAACTTAAACTGAAATATTCATGCACAAAGAAGTTCTGTAGTCTATGATGTTACCATGGGCCATTTGGCTTTCGAGCAACCATCATTTGCCTCCAGCAGATGCACTAGCGGCCATCATCCAGTGGGCCGGCACGGCTCAGGGACCTCATTAGTGCTTTCATGCTCGCCTGTGTCCATGACTTAAACATGACTAATGACAGCTGCTTTATGACCACTGCAGACTCTAGAGTCACAGCTAGGGGGCGCTACACGTCATCATCACGGTGAATGTGGTTTGAGAGGCTACAGGTGACATCCTGTGCAAGTAAATAAATAATATTTGCTTTCATACAATATTAAAACTTAGAATAAAAAATAACTGATTGAAATCAAACAGAGTTCAGAAGGGGAACTCGGTCAGTTGGCAACTAAATAAATAAATGGATAAACTTTCATACAAAATAAAAAACATCATCAATTCTAAATGATGTATTATTTTAAGCAACAGAGAAAATATATGTCATATATTTTATATGTATACATAAAATGTACATACAAATGAATATGATGAGTATAATTAATTTATATGATTTATATATGATAGATTTTGATAAAAGATACACTTTTCCCATAGCCTGACAAGCCAGACCCACATCAAGATGTTTGGTCTGGAACTCAGCATAGACAGGGCTCAATCTGAGGCGCGGATAAACAGTTGCCTTTTAAACTCCCTTTTGCACGCCAACCAGAGCAACGAAGGTGAAACAGAGCTTTTTGATAGATTAAACATTCGCCGTATCCGGTCGGCAAAACTCAGAACACATCTTCCCTTTTTAAGAATGACTTCAGTGCCGATCTTTGTTGTTTTCTCAGAGAAAAGCTTAACTCCAAGTCTTCCAGAGTCGCGGTCAAAGCTGATTCGAAAGACCGCCATTCACCAGTTTCTGTG
>NC_090180.1:40998313-41013313 GCF_024679245.1 Pseudorasbora parva | reverse complement strand
AAAGGAAGATATTTGAAAGAATGTTTGTAACCAAGCAGGAAGCATTGATCATTGTGGGTGAGAAATATTATGGAAGCCGATGGAGGCCGAGATCTGCTTGGTTACAAACATTCTTCCAAATATCTTCCTTTGTGTTCAGCAGACGAAAGAAATTCGTACAGGTTTGGAACATCTGGAGGGTGAGTAAATGATACATTTTGGGGTACTATCCTTTCAAGAGAAAAAAAAATGCATACTTAAAGGATTAGTTCACTTTAAAATGAAAATGTCCTGATATTTTACTCACCTCCATTTCATCCAAGGTGTTTGTGTCTTTCTTTCTTCAATTGAATAGAAACTCCTTCTTTTTTTCACTCTCAGAAAAAAAAGGTACAGTGCTGTCACTGGGGCGGTACCCTAAGGTACAAAAGTAAAGAGGTACATCTTTGTACCTTACTCACACCTAAATGGTACATATTAGTACTTTAAAGGGTACATTAGTACTTTAAGGCTGCGTTCACACTTGTAGTTCGGTTCGTTTGGTTCGTTTGGTCCGGACCAAAAAACAAAAACAAAACATAATAGTCCTGTTCCGCTTAGCTTTCACACGGGCATTTTTAACAGCGAACCTAAAGTTACCGAACCAAAGGCACAGGGAGACGCTCACAACCTGATTGGTCGGCTTATGACGTAGGAGCTCGTTTACCGAACATTCAAAACAAAGCTGTGTGCGGATTACACGCGCGGGCATTTTATGCGTGTACATATGGCATTATTTTTACCCGCTGAGAACTCATGAAGAGCTCATAAAATGTTCAAAACATTCAAAACAGCAGCAGGATTTCCTCCGTTGTGCAGAAAAGAGACGGGCGACTCTTATGCAAAAGAGACGGCCGTTCTGTCGTCTGTACCTGCTAATAATGGGCAACACAGGAACTTTGATGAGAGGAGCCAGGTATGCTTTTTGTGTGTTTTTTCTAGCATTTTCGAAACATGTTCGTCGGACCAAATATTGATTAGGCACTTCCTCGTTGCTCCACGTTTGCCCTCTAACGTTAAAGTTACTCATTTTGGATACACCGATCTTTCCGCGTCGTCAAATCAGCTGCATTATGCGTCGCATCTTGTGACATTACGTCCGGTTTTTGATCCGTTTACATGTCTTTGGTCCGTGTTGCATTCATATATCAATCGAACCGCACCAGAGTTCGTTTGGAAGCGGACCGAGACCCATCTTTTTAGCGGTCTCGCTCCGCTTGTTTGGTGCGCACCAGGGTTCGGATGGCAGCGTTCACATGTTCAAATGAACCGCACTAACCGAGCAACCGCACCAGGCTTCGTTTTAATCGAACCAAACATGACAAGTGTGAACGCACCCTAAGAGTGTATATTAGTACCTTAGAGGTACATATTAGTACCTTTTCAGTTTTGTACCTTAGGCTACCGCCCCAGTGACAGCACTGTACCTTTTTTCTGACAGTGTTGATGAAAACATTCCAGGTTTTTTCTCCACATAATGGTCTTTGATGGCAATCAATGGGTTAAAGGTCAGAATCAATGCAGTTTCAAAGGGATTCAGAGGGCTATGTACGATCCTAGCCAATGAATAGGGTCTTATCTGGTGAAACGATCTGTCATTATCACACACACAAAACACACACACACACACACAAAAATACTTTTTAACCTATATTGCTCATCTTGTACTGCTCTGCTGAATCACGTCAGAAAGGTCACACTAAACATATAGGCAGAAGTACTGCCCCAAGCGAACGTGTGAAGGCCTTTACCCCAAAAAACCTCCATCTCCAACTTTAAAATTGTCCAACATAGTTGGTTTACCTTTTATTGCTAAAGGCTGTTTGTATTACTCTTTGCACGTGCGCTTTGTAAAGACTTTAATTTAGGTTAAAATGTATATACATTTTATTATTATTATTTTTAGAAAATGACGGATGATTTCGGTAGGTAAGAACCCATTCCTCAGCTGGGATCGTGCAGAGCCCCAAGCCCTTCGAAACCTTTTGAATCTGGATTGATTTGGACCTTTAACCTGTTGGTTGCCATAGAAGTTCATTATATGGAGAAAAATCCTGGAGTTCCTTAAAAAACGTAATTTATTTTGGACTGAAGAAAAAAGACATGAGCATCTTGGATGAGGGGGGTAAGTAAATTATCAGGAAATTTTCATTTTGAAGTGATCTAATCCTTTAAATGTCTGATATCAACATGCAGTGTCACAGATGAAGAATATTATCAAGGGCTTTCTTAACTAAAGATCACCTGCCTTTACTGTCATATTATCACACGACCTCTGCATATGCATGTTTAATTCAGCAAAAAACATTAAAGGAATCATTTTGGAAATAAAAATGTTGCTTAACTTGTGAAGATCTGACATTGTAAATCAGAGCTAAAAATCCCAGCTAAACGTGTTTCCTTTTTGGTGTTCATGGTAGCTCAGGTCAAGCATGTTACATTGTGGGATACAGTGATTAACCATATAATAATAATAAACAATCAAAATCTAGCATATTTGTAAGATTATGTTAAACATAATCAAATAAAACATTAAAGCGTAAAGTGAAATTTTCATGACAGGGGAATCATTTTCCTTTCTGGCCACAAAAAAAACGCCTCCCAATAAGAGAGTTGGAAGATTATATTGAATTATTTATGAGGGAAATAACAGGGTTGAGTCCCAGCCTCTCTATTTCATGGTACATGTAATTCTCTGCCATATTTATTACGGTCCCAGACTGTCAACCCCTCTGCGGACAGGCCAGATCTTGACATGCTTCAAAGATGCAGTAAATTTTTGAACAGGCTGCAGCTCGCCTGTGACAACACACACCCGTAGTTACTCTTTGACAGCCACGGTGTTTTCTGAGTCATGTCTGCGGCCAGCAGTTTGACAAATCTGACAGGAAACACTCCTCACACTAAGAGAAAATACCAGCCTGAGGGCCACAAACAAGAGTCGGCGGGATATTACAAAGATAATCCAGGAAATGTAGTGCTCAAAAGAGAATAAAGGAGAGCGAACATGAACAGGTTATGATAAACAGTGGCACACTTACATGGTGAGCAATAAGGCATTATACTTACATAACGCCTGAACGGAGCTGCCAGGGACATTTGTTTGAGTGAATAGCGGGGTGTGGCTGGTTTTACAGAGACACACATTTAGTTAAATGCTTTGCCCTTTCTTAACTCTAGCAGTTAAGATAATGATATTGTTTCTGGCTTGATTTACAATTCACACAGATCTGATTTGGTTTTCAAATAAAATCTTACTGAGTGATACCTTCTTTGTCTATCTGTATCAGCTGATGTGGAAATGATGTGTACATCTGCACAATGCCAAAAGATGTGTGTCCTTGTTTTTATATTACAATGTGGGGACCAAATGTCCCCATATGGATAGTAAAACCTGAGATCACCTATATTGGGGGGACCCGCCAGCGGCTCCACGAGTGAGATCAAATAAATGAGTGATTTGTTCAAAATGTCCAACGGAAAGAAAAGACTTGATTTCCGCTAAACAACGGAAAAAATCTTGATTTCACCACGGTGCTCTTTTGCTTTCCAAGGAGTAATGTAAGAAGAAAAATGACCGCTACCATCATGTGAATTGTACAAAAACCAAATAAAATGCATATGCAACAAATGGTGCTTTTCAAATTCAGGCTCAGTTCACCAGCATTATATAATATTATATAATATATTCCTCAGAGCAAACAGAACAAATGCCTTGATGCAGTTTTATATGGCAGCCAGTGCATAAACATGGGGTATTCTGTCAAGCCTGAGAGACAGTGAGAAGCCATTTCAGAGAACGAGGGGAGCAAATTCAGCTCATCTAAACAAGAATAGCAGCAGCGGTGGCATATCCTCTCCCACAGAGGCAGAACTCCACTAAGCAGAGCTGAATTTCACGGTGCAGTTATTACCAAAGGTCCATCAGATTTGCTGGTCTTGACCCATACACTGGTCTCACGCTGGATAAGGTTGTCTAGTGGCATTTTTGTGTGTGTTCAGCTTGCTCTCAGTGAGTCAGGCCCCTCAGAGAGCCAAAAAGTCACTGAAGTCAGTGGTTTGGGACCATCCGGTCATGTGATCCAAGCCTTTAGGAGAAGGCTGACTCATCCATGCCCACTCATCTGACTGGTCATCACAACATAACATGTCACAAAAAAGACTCATAGCCACTCTGACAAAAAAACAATGGTTCTAAATATGAATCATCTAAACAGCTGAATCTTCAATTAGACTCTTCTGATCCGATCATGAGATATTTGTAGAAAGACAGCGTCAAACAACATCTAACAGACTGGATTTTATGGCATTTGACAATTGACAGGTTTTTACACATACACTGTAAAAAATTGAGTTGAAAGTTGTTGAGTAAAAAGTTGTTTTTTGTTGGTTTAACTTAAAAAAAGTAAGTAACCTGGTTGCCTTAAAATTTTGAATTCGTTGAAATTAAAAATTTGAGTTGACACAATGAAGGAAATTTGTTTAATAAATAGAAACTCAAAATATTATTGTATCTGAACCACATAGGGCATTTGATCAGTCATGAAAATAGCACTATTTGTCTCAGAAATAAAACACCCAATATGCTTACAAAATCTTTTAATGATATTTTAATAAAGGTTGTCGAATCTCAAAAAATGTTCATTATATTAACTCAAAATTTTAATTTCAATGAACTCAAAATTTTAAGGCAACCAGGTAACTTTTTTTCTAAATATTTTTTTACAGTGTACAAAAAGTTTACAAATCAAGTACTGCACATAAACACCATAAACACAGAATTACATATTCAGTGCACAAACTCAGGGGCTGGGGTTGGGGTGAATGCTTAGAAGTCTTTCATGGGTCAGAAGAGTGCCGCTGTTGTTCTCACAAAATTTCTTAGGAGAGCTATAATAGAAACAAACAAGTTAGTTGCATATAGAATGAATATAAATGAGGTAAATGAACCTGTTTCGAAATGATACAAAATTACAGATGATTATGCTTGATATTTCACATTTAACATTTCATATAAACTAATTACTACAGTTTGTTAAAGGTGAACTATGTAGTATTTTTGCAGTTAAATATCCAAAAACCACTAGGCCAGTGTTATATATTTTGTTCAGTTGAGTTCTTACAATATCCCAAATGTTTCCAACTATTTGTAAATTGTGAGAAAATTGTTATTTTAACCAAGGAGCCGGGACGTCTGAGGGAGTCGCCTGTCGATTGCCTCATATCTGCGCTACCCTCGTTTTTTTTATTTACTCTTAGCAGTGTGAACAAGTGTCACAGCAGCCGCTGAGCGAACACACAGAGTAATGTCATAACATCATTTTAAACACAATTAAATGTATCTAATATGATAAACAGAGCTGTGTTAATTTATACTCATGACCGGAAAAGCAGAAATGGTGCCGGCGACTTTGTCCCGTCATAATAAAAGTCCTGTTGCTCGCCAGCCGCGTATCGCTCCAGCGGCCTTGCTCAGCTCCCTCAACACTCGGTCCTGCTCTGCTTCACACTACAGTGACATTAATAATCACATCCATGAACATATTTCTGCTTGAGTCCTCACCTGTGATTCTTTCCCACCGGCTGTGAGGTGAAGACCACATGTCCCAAGATTCTGCGCTCAAACTTGGCGTCATCAAACTACACCTTTTGTTTTGAATAGGCGACCTCTAGCGGATGGAAAAGTTACATAGTGTAGATTTCACACACTACTTGAGAATATGTGTTGTACACTTTAAAATATAGTAAATTAAGATATAAAATTAGGTATCCAAAGATTGTTGAATGTGACTGACAAACATCGAATGTGAAACAATACTTCTTCTTTTTATGTTTTTGAAAGAAGTCTCTTATGGTCACTGGGCTGCATTTATTTGATCAAAAGTACAATACATTTTCAGCATTGTCACTCCAGTCTTCAGTGTCACATGACAAATCTTGACAAATGCTGAGAAATGGTGACCAGAAAGTAAAAAAACAGCCATTGAACATTTAGATTAAAAGAAAAATTATAACTGTAAAATTATTTACAGTAACTTTTGATCCATTTAATGCATCCTGCAGGCAGGCGGACAGACAAGCGGTGGGCGGACTAAGGGCAGACTGATTGACGGACAGACAGACCATTATATAATACTATTTGAACTTCCCTCTGAAACAGTGACGTGGGCATGCTGACGTGGGGTAACGTGGTTGATCCCCGTAGGGCTGAAGGGGTTGTCATGGCAGGTGGCGGAAGATCTGCTACGGTGTTGTGCTGCAATAATTACACAAATAAGCTTCTCTGCCCATGTTTGCTCCAGACAGACGCATTCAAGTTTTATTGGATCTGACCATGAAAGAGCCTTCTGCCTAATGAGGAACAGGAGCCATGTGTGTGTGTGTGTGTGTGTGTGTGTGTGTGTGTGTGTGTGTGTGTGTGTGTGTGTGTGTGTGTGTGTGTGTGTTTGTGTGTTTGTGTGTGTGTGTGTGTGTGTGTGTGTGTGTGTGTGTGTGTGTGTGTGTGTGTGTGTGTGTGTGTGTGTGTGTGTGTGTGTGTGTGTGTGTGTTGGAAGGGTTGGGTTATGTTAGGGTTAGACAGATTTAGACAGTTTTAATTTGATGACAAAATGAGGACATTTTGGCCGGTCCTCACTTTCTGAGACCCCTCTAAAGACCTGTTTAAGGGTTAAGACTTGATTTTAGAGATAAGGTTAAGGGTAGGTTTAGATTAAGGGTTTGGGTTAGTCGGGCACTTATGGGTAAGGAGCTAGAGATTACCGATGTGTCCTCACAAAGACAGCTGCCCAAGAGTGTGTTTGTGGGGGATTAGCTATAGTGTGGAAACAGAATTGTCTCCAGAACTTTGCTAAAGCTGATAAAAAAATCTCCTTTTAGCGACATCAAGATTGAAAGTTTTCTTTTAGGGCAGGGTTAGAATTAGTGTAGAATTAGTCATAAGCTTTATATGATAACAATGACGGTCTCCGTGTGGTACAAAGGACAAAGATTCATTGATGTGAAATCAAGGGAATCATGGGTTAGGCCCTCCTCTTAACACACACACCTAGGGTTTTATGTGTTTCTCCTCTTGAGGACAGGGGAGTAAAGTTTAAACGCGCAAACCTACACATCACAGAAACTTTCTGCATTTTTACATTTAAAAAAAAAACATGATTTATAAGCTGTTTTCCTCATGGCGACCAAAAAAATGTCCCCATAAGTAGAAGGGTTCAGGGGGAAATACCCCCCCCCCCCATTAACTACGACTTTTCCCTCAATTAACTCCTCATTTACTGCTTATTAGTAGTTAGTGTCACGGTTCATGGATTCCCTGTCTCACTCTTGGGTGCGTGTTGAATGTAGGTGAGGGCGGAGCCTGGGATTGGCTCATCACGCACCTGTGGCTGATCACCTGCACCAGCTGCAACTCATCACCTTCACCCTATTTAGTCTCTCTGTTTCTCTCTTGTCTTTGTCAGAGCGTTGTTGGATGTTTCCCCTTGTGTCTCCGTGTTGGTTGTCGTTTCCCCCTTCCGTGAAACGCTGGATCCCTTCCCGGATTACCTGTACCGACCTCCCGAGTCACAGCTGCTCACAGCCTGCCCGTGTCGCCAACAGAGCCTCTCTCACTGCTCTGTCTTATCCGGACTTCTTCAGTGTTCTGAGTTTTGACTTCTGTGACACTATCCGTCAAATAAACTAATTACTTGCTTTTGAATCCTGCCTCTGTGAATCCGTTACAGAACGCTCTGACCAACCATGGATTCAGCGAGTATCAACGCCCTACTGACCAGCAGCAACGAGAGACTGGACCAGCAGGAGGCGAACTTAACTGCCACAGGACAGGCAGTACACACCTTGGTGGCACGGGTGGCCGAGCTGACCCAACAGATGCAACAACTCGTCGGTCCCACTGTGCCCGACCCACCGCCGATTCCCCACACACCATCTGCATCGCGGCAACCGGAACCACGTCTGCCTACCCCCGAGAGTTATGCCGGTGAGAGCAATTATTGCAGAGCCTTCCTTACCAAGTGTTCCTTGTTTTTCGCTCTTCAACCGCAGACTTTCAACACGGAAAGATCCAAGGTGGCATTCGTCCTCACCCTGCTCTCCGGACGAGCCGCACTTTGGGGAACGGCGGTGTGGGAGAACCAACATCCTTGCTGCTCCTCGTTCCAGACGCTGGCGGCAGAGATGAGAAGGGTGTTTGACCGAGCGGTGACCGGAAGAGAAGCGGCACGTCAACTCGCAGAGCTCCGCCAAGGTAACCGCTCGGTCTCGGATTATTCCATCGAGTTCCGCACCCTGGCCGCCGAATGCAAGTGGAACGAGGAGGCACAGTGGGACATGTTCCTGCATGGGCTGGCTGACCGCATCCAGAAGGAGATATTCGCCATCGACCTTCCGGAGAAGATTGACGGTCTCATTGATCTTGCTTTGAGGGTGGACGCTCGTCTGAGTCGGCTGAGGTCCAGGATGGAGCCTCAGCATGGGAGTGTCGAATGCCCTCAGGCCAGCGCTACGGATGCGGTCAGCTACACCTTCGACCCGGAGCCCATGCAGGTGGGTCGAGCTCGGCTCTCCCGGGAGGAGAAGGCGAGACGGAGATCCCGTGGTCTTTGCCTGTACTGCGGCGGGAACGGACACCTGCTAGACTCCTGCCCGGTAAAAGACCACGCCCGGCGGTAAAAGGAAGGCTACTGTCGGGCGGGATCTCCGTGGAAAAGACCTCATCCTCCACTCTCCTCCCGGTGAGATTGCTGTGGGCAGCTCAGGATTATTCCAGCCTCGCCCTCCTCGACTCGGGAGCGGAAGGTAACTTCATTGACTCTGCCCTTGCTCACAAACTTAACATACCCACCATTGCACTCAAGAACACCATTTCTGTCAACGCACTCAACGGACAAGTTCTCCCTGACATTTCATTCACCACTGAACCACTTACACTGATCACTTCCGGCAACCACACAGAACGCATTTCATTTTTCATCCTGGACTCCCCTTTGGCTCCCGTTGTCCTCGGTCACCCTTGGCTGGAGTTACACAATCCAAGGGTTGACTGGGGACAAAACTCTGTGTCTGCGTGGAGTGATAAATGTTATGAGTCTTGTTTGGTGTCTGCTTGTTCGTCTGTTTCTCGTTCTGTTTTTCAGAGTGAGACGGTGAATCTGTCTAACGTGCCTCCGGAGTACCTCGACCTGAAGGAAGTGTTCAGTAAGTCCCGAGCTGCTTCTCTCCCTCCGCATCGTCCCTATGACTGTGCTATAGATTTACTCCCAGGTAAGTCTCCGCCTAAGGGCAAACTATACTCTCTTTCTATTCCAGAGAGGGAGGCCATGGAGAAATATATTTCTGATTCTCTAGCCTCCAAATTCATCCGCCCTTCCTCTTCTCCAGCGGGGGCGGGGTTCTTCTTCGTGGGGAAGAAGGATGGTTCTCTGCGACCTTGCATTGATTACCGAGGGCTGAATAACATCACGGTAAAGAATACCTATCCTTTGCCGTTGATGTCTTCAGCTTTCGAGAGGTTACAGGGAGCATCCGTCTTCACGAAGTTGGACTTACGTAACGCTTATCATTTGGTTCGCATCAGGGAGGGGGATGAATGGAAAACCGCATTTAACACCCCCAGGGGGCATTTTGAATACTTGGTCATGCCTTTCGGCCTTTCCAACTCCCCAGCGGTTTTCCAGGCACTCGTCAATGATGTGTTGAGAGACATGGTCGACCAATTCATATATGTCTACCTGGATGACATTTTGATTTTTTCTTCGTCTCTCCAGGAACATGTTCGACACGTCAGACGAGTGCTTCAGAGGTTGCTAGAGAATGGGCTTTTTGTCAAGGCGGAGAAATGCGCTTTTCATGCACAGTCTGTTCCTTTTTTAGGGTACATCGTGTCATCGGAGGGAATGCGCATGGATCCCGACAAGGTTAAGGCTGTGATGGATTGGCCAAGTCCAGATTCCCGTAAGGCCCTACAGAGGTTTCTGGGGTTCGCCAATTTCTATCGGCGTTTTATTCGCAATTTCAGCCAACTAGCCGCACCTCTGACTGCCTTGACCTCTCCCCGAATGACGTTCAGGTGGTCCGATACAGCTGAGGCTGTATTCGCCAAACTGAAAAGCCGCTTTGTTTCGGCTCCCATCTTAGTCGCCCCTGATCCCACACGTCAGTTCGTGGTAGAGGTCGACGCGTCAGAGGTGGGGGTAGGAGCGGTTCTTTCACAGCGCTCTCCCTCTGATGACAAGATGCACCCGTGCGCGTTTTTCTCCCATCGTCTTTCTCCTGCCGAACGCAATTATGACATTGGTAACAGAGAGTTGTTGGCCGTCAAGTTAGCGTTGGAGGAGTGGCGTCATTGGCTTGAAGGGTCGGGGGTTCCTTTTATTGTATGGACGGATCATAAGAACCTTGAATATATTAGATCTGCTAAAAGACTCAACTCCAGGCAGGCTCGGTGGGCACTTTTTTTCGGACGTTTTGACTTTGTTCTCTCGTACCGCCCCGGGTCTAAAAACATCAAACCCGACTCTTTATCTCGTATTTTTGATGCTTCCGAACGCCCGGTTACTCCCGAGTGTATTTTGCCAGAGAAGATAGTTATCTCTACACTCACATGGGAGATCGAATCGAAGGTCAAAGTGGCCTTAGAAGGGGTAACGCCCCCGCCCGGCGGCCCACCGAGTTGTTTGTTCGTTCCGGAGGGGTTAAGATCCGAGGTCCTCAAATGGGGTCACTGCTCCAACATTGCCTGTCATCCAGGGGTAAACCGCACTGGCAGTTTAATAAAGCAACGATTTTGGTGGCCACTTATGGCTCGCGACATTCGCAGTTTCGTTTTGGCTTGCTCGGTCTGTGCGGTTGGTAAGACATCTAACCAACCTCCCCAGGGGTTACTTCAGCCGCTGTCTGTTCCTTCGAGACCCTGGTCCCACATCGCTCTAGATTTTGTTACCGCCCTCCCGCCCTCCCAGGGCAAGACGGTCGTTTTGACCGTCGTGGACCGATTCTCGAAGGCAGCACATTTCATTCCCTTGCCCAAATTACCCTCAGCCAAGGAGACAGCGGTATCTGTAGTAGACCACGTCTTTCGGTTACATGGCCTCCCGATGGACGTGGTCTCCGACAGAGGTTCCCAATTTGTGTCCAAATTTTGGCAGGAGTTTTGTAAATTACTAGGAGCCACGGTTAGTCTGTCTTCGGGTTATCACCCCCAAAGCAACGGTCAGACCGAGAGAGCCAATCAGGATCTGGAAAGAGTGTTGCGATGTTTGGTATCCAAGAATCCTTCATCCTGGAGCCAGCAACTCTCTATGGTTGAGTACGCTCATAACTCTTTACCAGTGTCATCTACGGGCCTTTCGCCATTTGAGTGTAGTGTAGGTTACCAGCCACCTATTTTTCCTAGTCTGGATTCCGAGGTCGCGGTCCCCTCTGTTCACGCCTTTATCCAGAGGTGTCATCGCACATGGACCAGAGCCCGTGAGACTCTGCTCCAGGTGGGAGCGCGCACCAAGGCTAAAGCCGATCGCCACCGGTCTAAGCCTCCCGTTTATGTCGTCGGTCAAAAAGTGTGGCTTTCTACCAAGAACATTCCTCTCCGCTCCGTATCTAATAAACTTGCTCCCAAATTTATCGGCCCGTTCACTGTCACCAAGATCATTAGTCCGGTGACAGTCCGCCTCAAACTCCCTCCGGCATACAGGAGGATTCATCCCGCCTTCCATGTATCCAAAATCAAACCTGTTTTTCACTCCCACCTTAATCCGCCAGTCCCGGTTCCCCCACCGCCGCGACTCGTAGATGGGGAACCAACTTATTCGGTTAATCGCATTCTGGATTCTAGACGGAGGGGACGCGGTTTCCAGTACTTGGTGGACTGGGAAGGTTACGGTCCGGAGGAGAGAAGTTGGGTTCCTGCTAGGGACATTCTGGATCACTCCCTTATTGATGATTACAATCAACAGGTAAGGTCGGCTGGGAGCGTCAGGGGACGCTCCTAGGGGGAGGGGTACTGTCACGGTTCATGGATTCCCTGTCTCACTCTTGGGTGCGTGTTGAATGTAGGTGAGGGCGGAGCCTGGGATTGGCTCATCACGCACCTGTGGCTGATCACCTGCACCAGCTGCAACTCATCACCTTCACCCTATTTAGTCTCTCTGTTTCTCTCTTGTCTTTGTCAGAGCGTTGTTGGATGTTTCCCCTTGTGTCTCCGTGTTGGTTGTCGTTTCCCCCTTCCGTGAAACGCTGGATCCCTTCCCGGATTACCTGTACCGACCTCCCGAGTCACAGCTGCTCACAGCCTGCCCGTGTCGCCAACAGAGCCTCTCTCACTGCTCTGTCTTATCCGGACTTCTTCAGTGTTCTGAGTTTTGACTTCTGTGACACTATCCGTCAAATAAACTAATTACTTGCTTTTGAATCCTGCCTCTGTGAATCCGTTACAGTTAGTAAGGTATTTTTTGTAGCATTTAAGTTTAGTAATTGGGTAGGATTAAGGGATGTAGTCATGCAGAATAAGGTCATGCAGAATAAGGCATTAATATGTGCTTTATAAGTACTAATAAACAGCCAGTATCCTAGTAATATGCATGCTAATAAGCAACTAGTTAATAGTTAATAACTGAACCTTATAATAAAGTGTCACCAGAACATTTAACAACATATGAAAGCTGAGAAGTGTTCAGGAAAAAAGTGAGATCATATATATTTAACAAAGGGGCTAAAGAGAGAGAGAGAGAGAGAGAGAGAGAGGGGGGGGGGGGGTAGGAATGTGTTGGTGTGTCTCCAGGCATGCTGGCATGGAAAAGCCAAGTAATTACTGAGACAGAAACCACACTTCTGTCCCACACTCCTGAGAGTATGGGACATGCGCGCACACACACACACACACACACACACACACACACGCACACACCACAAAGCGAACAACTATCAAAATGACTAAAGTGACTCACAAAACTACTGAAAGCTCTGTAACATTAAAGCCCTTTTAAAGAATAATTTACAGCATGTGCATGTGACAGAGGACAACATACACTCTTGAAAAAAAAAAAGGTTATTTAATGGCATTGGCATCCATGAAGAACCTTTAACATCCATGGAATCTTTTCATTGCAAAAAGTTTCTTCTGTAGAATCCTGCAGGGAGAAAAAAACACAAAACTCTAAATAAGAGTGTATTTAGACACTTAGCCACATGTAAAAATGATTAATGACTCTGCAACAATACATCAAACCAAGTGGCATCTTCAAACAAATAATACCAGTTACCGAACGAACTTCACTGTCCTAAGACATTCACTTTTAACAAAACATTTTTTTTAGTGGGTGCATAAAAGTAGTTCCCCTTAAATTCACACAGGTTTCTTATAGCAGAGTGACCACATCGGTAGATCCTCTTATTAAATATGGACATGAACACTACCAGAAAGCGCCAAAACATTGTTTATCTAATGCAATGACATTCGTCCACGTTAAAGTGTGGCTTACGTGTCCAGATACAGAGGAGCAGCAGGAAGAGTCAAAGTAGACATCACTGTAGTTGACTTTGCATCTCACCTCAGAGACCTGGGATAGGAACCAACAGCCTGGAATACACAACATACACACATTATTTGATGAAACATGTACACAGTAGCATAAGGCTTCTTAATTCATTTCCAAACAGTCTGTTTGTGTTTACTCTGTTTGAGCATTATGGTGTTAAATCGTGACTTGACTCCCTTGTTCTCTTTCCATCTCCCTACAAAACGACAAAAATTGACAGCAAAACTGACATATGTCCAACATCATAGCCAGTTATGCTTTTTCCAGAAAGTGGTCCGCCAGAAGCTAGATATTTTACTTTATGACGTGTTAAATATGTGTTCTTACACAAAGACATCGATTCGCTTCAGAAGGCCTTTATTAACCCCCGGAGCCGTATGGGTTACGTTTATAATTGAAGGATGCACTTTTTTCAGCTTCGAATTTTGGGCTGCCATTCACTGCCATTATAAAGCTTTCATTAGCCAGGATTTTTTATTTATTTATATAACTCAGACTGTATTCTTCTAAAACAAGATATACACCTAGGATGATTTGAGTAACTCATGATGGGGTTATTTTCATTTTTGGGTGAACTATTCATTCACTCATCATTTTCATGTCCTATTGCAGTCTTTCATGACCGCTTTGACATATTTTTCAGAAACATCGGAACTCTTTTGTATGTCTGTAAAATGTTGTAACTCACCCTAAACATTTAATTCATGCTCCAAAACCTAGTTTATTAATATGTGTTGTTGTCGTTGTGTGACCCAGCTGGTCAAAATGTCTTTGTTTGTTCAACATGGAAATATTTGATATATACAAATGACATGTGTTTTCTTCTTTTTAGTTGACACTGGCTGTTTTCTACACTATACAAGAATGTCATTTTTTGTCTAGATGAATGCTCTTGTGTATCACACTGAGCTTTCTTGATACAGATTTCATCAGTAATTTACCAGGAAAAGTCAATACTGTAGTACACAAAAAGAAAATTGACATTTGATCACACTTTACATTAGGTTTCCTTAACTACTTAGCCTGACAAGCCAGATCCACATCAAGATGTTTGGTCTGGAAACTCTCCATAGACAGGGCTCAATCCGAGGGGCGGGATAAACAGTTGTCTTTCAAACTCCCTCTGCACGCGATAGGATAGCGCTACACCAACCAGAGCAACGTGAAGCGGAGCTAGTTAATAGATTAAACATTCGCCGTATCCGGTCAGCAAAACTCTGAACACATCTTCCATTTTTAAGAATGACTTCAGTGCCGTTCTTTGTTCTTTTCTCAGAGAAAAGCTTAACTCCAAGTCTTCCAGAGTCGTTGTCAAAGCCGATTCGAAAGACCGAAATTTGCCAGCTTCTGTGTTTACTAGTAGCACGCAAACGCAACTCTGGCGTCATTATGTTAAGCCCCGCCCACCGACTCTATACACGATGTGATTGGCCTGACCAGAGTTTGG